>NC_061812.1:1974412-2071912 GCF_021462225.1 Girardinichthys multiradiatus | reverse complement strand
AATCCTACCTGAAACTGCTGGCTAAGGATCAGCGTAAATACAGTAAGATTGTTATTCACGCTGGCGGTAATGACACCCGGTAACATCAATCGGAGGTCACCAAACTTAGTGTTGCTTCGGTGTGTAAGTTTGCCAAAACAATGTCGGACTCCGTCATTTTCTCTGGTACCCTCCCCGATCTGACCAGTGACGACATGTTTAGCCGCATGCTGTCATTCAACCGCTGGCTGTCTAGGTGGTGTCCAGAAAACAATGTGGGTTACATTGATAACTGGTGAACATTTTGGGGAAAACCTGGTCTGATCCAGAGAGACGGCATCCATCCCACTTTGGATGGAGCTGCTCTTCTTTCTAGGAATCTGGACGAATTTATTAGTTCTCCAAAACTCTGACAACCCAGGGTTGAGACCAGGAAGCAGGGTCGTAGTTTAACACTCCTCTCTGCAGCTTCTGTACTGCTACCCACCCATTACCCTATTAAGACAGTGTCTCGCCCACGGCCAAAATTGAATAGATTAAAAAATAATCTAAGAGGAGGAAATCAGGAAAATCTAATAAAAATAAACAACTCAGACTAAAAAGAAAAATGAAACTATTAAATGTGGCTTACTGAACATAAGATCTCTCTCTTCAAAGACATTGCTAGTTAGTGACCTGATTTGTGACAATCACTCGTACTCGTACTCGTCGTCTTCCGCTTATCCGGGACCGGGTCGCGGGGGCAGCAGACTCAGACGTCCCTCTCCCCAGACACCTCCTCCAGTTCCTCCAGGGGGAGCCCAAGGCGTTCTCAGGCCAGCCGAGAGACATAGTCCCTCCAGCGTAGGTAGGAGATGGGTTCCAGAGCCCACGCTGTGCGTGGAGGCGAGCCCGACTATTTCTAGTCGATATCTCTCGACCTCCCGCACAAGCTCAGGCTCCTTCCCCCCCAGCGAGGTGACATTCCACGTCCCTAGAGCCAGCCTAAGCATCCGGGGATGGGGCCGCTGAGGTCTCCACCTTCGTCCGCCACCTTCGTCCGCCACCTTCGTCCGCCACCTTCGTCCACCACCCAATCCTCTTTGCACCGGTCCCTCACGGTTCCCCCTGCAGGTGGTGGGCCCACTGGGGGTTTGTGACAATCAGATTGATTTATTTTGCCTCACAGAAACCTGGCTGCAGCAAGAGGATTATGTTACTATAAATGAGTCAACTCCTACTAATTATTTAAATTTCCACATTCCTCGAAATACTGGGCGAGGAGGAGGAGTAGCAACCATCTTTCAGTCTGATTTATTGATTAGTCCCAGACCAATCAATAGCTACAACTCTTTTGAATATTTAATCCTTAGTTTTCCTCATCCAAATTGCAAAGCACTAAAACCACTTCTGTTTGTTGTTTTGTACCGTCCACCAGGCCCTTACTCTCAATTTTTAGATCAGTTTTCAGACCTTTTATCTGATTTAGTGTTAAATACAGATAAGGTTATTATAATGGGGGATTTTAACATTCATGTAGACGCTGAAAGTGATAGCCTAAATATAGCGTTTAATGCTATCTTAGACTCAATTGGCTTTGCTCAAAACATTAACAAACCTACCCACCTTTGTCTTCATTCTCTGGACCTTTTGCTGACATATGGCATTGAGTGTAAAGACATAACAATATTTTCTCATAACCCTGTTCTGTCTGACCATTTCTTAATAACCTTTGAGTTTAATTTAACCGAGTACTCCATACCTGAAAGAAAATTTCATTATAGTAGATCATTATCAGGCGATGCTGTAACAACCTTTAAAGAATCTGTTCCACTTTTAATTTCCTCATTATCACTGAAAAGCACAGTGGAGGGCAATAATTTTGTTTCTGCCCCTTCACAAATTGATTCTTTTGTTCATAGTGTTTCTTCATCATTGCCTGATGCATTAGACAATGCGGCCCCCTTGAAAAAGAAGGTAATCATTAACAGGAGGGAGGCTCCTTGGTTTAATTCAGAGCTGCGTACTTTAAAGCACAATGTTAGAAAATTGGAGAGAAAATGGCGCTCTACACACCTAGAGGATCCCTACTTAATCTGAAAAAGTAGCCTTATGTTGTATAAAAAGACACTTCACCAAACTAGAACAGCTTATTTCTCATCATTAATAGAACAAGAATAATCCTAGGGTTCTCTTTAGTACAGTTGCTAAACTTACACAGAGTCATAGCTCTGTTGAGCCATCCATTCCCTTAGCTCTTAGCAGTCATGACTTTATGGGATTCTTCTTAAATAAAATTGATTCTATTAAAAAGAAAATCTTTGACATACTCCCGAAGATGATTACTTCATCCTCATCTAGTGAGACAACATTGGAAGTAACTGCAGAACCTAATTTGTGTTTGGACTGTTTTGATCCTGTGGAGCTTCCGAGTTATCAGAAATATTAGCTTCATCTAAACCTTCAACTTGTATGTTAGACCCAATCCCAACCAAATTATTTAAGGAAGTGTTCCCTCTGATTACCAGCCCCATTTTAGATATGATTAATCTATCTTTAGTAAATGGATCAGAACCACAAGCTTTTAAGTTAGCTGTAATTAAACCTTTTCTTAAGAAACCTTCGCTTGATCGAGATGATTTAATAAATTACAGACCTATATCCAATCTTCCATTCTTATCTAAAATTCTTGAGAAAATAGTTGCTAATCAAATGTGTGAACATTTATACAACAATGACCTGTTTGAAGAGTTTCAGTCAGGTTTCAGAGCTCATCATAGCACTGAAACAGCTCTGCTGAAAGTCACTAATGATATTCTTATGGCCTCAGATAATGGACTTGTGTCTGTTCTGGTTCTGTTAGATCTCAGTGCTGCATTTGATCCAGTCGATCACAATATTCTCTTAGAAAGGCTGGAATATGCTGTAGGGATCAGGGGAACAGCACTAGGCTGGTTTAAATCTTATCTGTCTGACAGATTCCAGTTTGTTCATGTAAATGATAAATCATCTTTCAACTCCAGGGTTAATTGTGGAGTACCACATGGTTCAGTACTTGGGCCAATTCTCTTTACTATATATATGCTTCCAATAGGTCAAATTATCAGGCAGCATAGGATACATTTTCACTGTTACGCTGATGACACTCAGCTTTACTTATCCATAAATCGTGATGAGCCCAACCAGTTAGATAAATTACAAGCATGTCTTGAATATATAAAAACTTGGATGACTTTAAATTTTCTGCTTCTAAATTCAGACAAGACAGAAGTTGTCGTCTTTGGACCGGAGTCTTTAAAAAAAACTGCTAAGTCAACCACTTAACCTGGATGGCATTAAATTGACCTCCAGTAATAAAGTAAAAAACCTTGGTGTTACGTTTGATCAGGACATGTCATTTCAATCCCATATTAAACATGTTTCTAGGATTTCCTTCTTTCACCTGTTGGGACCCACAGCCATGGATTTTAACATTAAACTCCGGTACGAACTCTTCTGGAACTTTTCAAAATAAAGTGCATTAGCCTTCTTCCGGCATCGCCAGGAAACGGGATAACTGCGGACTTCTTGTAACGCCACTACCCAAATAAAAGCACAGCTGTTGCTGCATCCGCCCTCTTTCCACACGGCCTCTAGTGGGACCGGTCAGGGGAGGCCCAGCGCGCTGATGCCTTTTTGCTGGCAAACATACATAAACTCTTCAAACTGGATCCAAGAGTGTCATACAATCATCGATCATATGCAAAGATAAGTACGAATTAAATACTGTCTGTGTATCCGGTATTTTCATTCATGAACGGGGGTAATTAAGGTACAAGCATTGCTTGACTTTCTCTCCGAGCCCTGTAGGAGCGGACAGGACGGGCCGCCCAGCTACAGCTCCGGAGCTAACCCTTTTGTTCACAGAACGAACGCACCTTCAACCCCCTGCGAAGCTACCGTGCTAACCGCTTGTTGACTGTGGAATGGGAGGCAGATCCTTTACTTATCAAACTTCGCCCTTGGACAACGTTTCCTCACCACGGTTCATGAGGTTAAGTGTTTTGGGCAGAGACATATTTAGGATGAAATGATCTGAACGTTTGTCATTTTATGAAGTTTGGTTTGTTTGTGTGAAACTTGGCTACCTTAGTGCTAGCAGGCTATCTGCAGCACACATGTTTAGGTTGTGTTCTTTGTGTGTTTTTAAAGTTAAGACAAACTTTACTTGAAGGGTGATTTTAAACAGAAGATTGTTCATAACGCACCATCCGCGCTAATGCATTTAACCCTTTTATTAAGGGTATTTTATAGGTATGTGTTGATTCTGGTGCTAAGCTATTAGCTTCTTTTGTTAGCTCAAATGCTAACCGGTAAGAACACGTGCTACTAAAGACTATTTAACAGAAACGTTGTTAGTTTTCAAGCTAGTGAATAATAGTCCCTGCACATCATTTTACTAAATTTGATAACTAAGTAAACACCATTAAGCCCCATTTCTCCAGAAAGATTTGGCTCTTTTCCAAAAATATTCCCTTAATAATATTTCTTCAAATATTATTTCAATAAATAAAGGCAGCTAATTAGACACCGTTGAGAAATGGTCATCCAGAAGGTTGGTTTTATTCAGCAGATCATTATTTAAAACATTATTTTATTAAAATAATATTTTATCTGATCTTGCATTGTGAATGGTTGTCTAAACGTTTGCTGATTATTGCCCAAGTTGGTTCCAAGACTAACTTAACTTCATTTCCAGATTCTTCAAGATAATCCTTGGTTCTCAAACATAAACAAATTTACTTTATGACTAGTCATAATTTAATTGTTGATATCTAAAATATACATTTTAGAAAATCAGCAATTTATTGCAGATATCTTGAATTGGAGCCTCCATACAACTTAATGGTAAATCTGATGTCATTTATACATACATTTATAGAATGTAATTAGAAATTTCTTAATTAACGAATATGCCTAGTCATAAATCAGCTTCAGATATCTGGAACATAAGTGTGGCAAAGCCGATTTTATGTTAAAAAGGCCTGCCATAGCCAGGTAGCAGCTGTGAAACGCCCTTAGCTCAAAGTAACATCCGTTGCCTAGCAACCATGATGGCGTGAAGCGCAGAGCTGAGAAGCCGTAAAAATGGACCCCAAAGTTTTGGTTAAAATTTTTTTGTTTTCTTATCTTTTCATTTTATTCATTTTATTCCCGTTCATTAATCAGTCATTTAAAATGTTCAAAATAATTTTTATGTTCATACTGATGACAAATACCAAAAGTAAAACTTATGAAAACCTAAACACTAACATATTAACTTTCTGATCAAATTTTAAATGCTTTGTTAAGCCACTTATTTAAGTTCTCTCTGGGTTTAGGGCCCCGACCGGTGACGGCTCGGTCAGCTGACGAACCGGTTGTTAGCGCAGCGGAAACGGACATCTCTGAAAACAGCAGGGCACTTCTTTAAATAAGCAATATCTGATAAACTGAGGGGAGTAAAACAATACAACATAACAAAATAATAAAAGAAGCAGGACAATTAGCACCATAAATGCTAACATATTCGTCTCCACCATCAGGGAGCATCTGACAACCGCTGATTTGAGGTCTTGATAGAAGTTCTGATGGAAAATAAGGTGCTGGATTTCAGATAAATGTGGTGGTAAAATCTGACTACACATTCATGGTTGGATTGTGTGTGACGTGTGTGTGAGGGTTTATACCAGGCCTTGGGCTCAGAGAGCTGAAGAAGCTGCAGCTTCTCTCATTTCATGACACCAAAACATTTACCGTGCTGTTGCATCATGACCTGTCTGCTTCGAAAGCAGCAGCAGAGTCTGGGTGAAGGTCAGCATTTTATTCATGTCTGATACTCTTCTGGGGTCAAGCTCTCCACACCGTTTGGATTTCCGCCTTTCTTCCAGGTTTAAAACCGGATGTTTTACAACATGGACTTCAGCTAAACTCTGAGGTTTTAAGTTCTTTAGAAAACGAATCATGTTGTTAAATTCCCACTTCCATACATCAGTGACAGAGTTTGGTTTTGTCAGCAGCAGTAGGAAAAGATTGAAATCTGACACTTCTATTATGGGATGGATAACCCTCTGAGACTAACAGAGCTGAATTATTGAGGAATGCTGTTAAGAACCAAACACAGAGCCTGCAGTCAGGAAGCTTTTCTGATCCTCTGCTGCACTGATGTCATTTTCTGTTTGCTGTTTGCTTCAGGAGACCAGAGGAAACAAAAAGCAGGCAGAGGAAGTCCACAACCAATCTAGAAAGATGTAGAACTTAAGAAATATTTTGCTAGAAGAAGAAAATCAGGTTGTTCCTGTAGAGCGAACCTTCCCAATCTTCTCAGTGCCTGAAAGATCTAATTCCATGACGGATCTTAGTGCTGGAGTTCCCTTCATCTCCAACTCATCTGTCTCACCCCGGTTCTAAAGTCCCTACACTGGCTCCCTGTAGCTCAGAGAATAGACTTTAAAATACAGGTCCTTCTCAAAATATTAGCATATTGTGATAAAGTTCATTATTTTCCATAATGTAATGATGAAAATTTAACATTCATATATTTTAGATTCATTGCACACTAACTGAAATATTTCAGGTCTTTTATTGTCTTAATACGGATGATTTTAGCATACAGCTCATGAAAACCCAAAATTCCTATCTCACAAAATTAGCATATCATTAAAAGGGTCTCTAAACGAGCTATGAACCTAATCATCTGAATCAACGAGTTAACTCTAAACACCTGCAAAAGATTCCTGAGGCCTTTAAAACTCCCAGCCTGGTTCATCACTCAAAGCCCCAATCATGGGTAAGACTGCCGACCTGACTGCTGTCCAGAAGGCCACTATTGACACCCTCAAGCAAGAGGGTAAGACACAGAAAGACATTTCTGAACAAATAGGCTGTTCCCAGAGTGCTGTATCAAGGCACCTCACTGGGAAGTCTGTGGGAAGGAAAAAGTGTGGCAGAAAACGCTGCACAACGAGAAGAGGTGACCGGACCCTGAGGAAGATTGTGGAGAAGGTCCGATTCCAGACCTTGGGGGACCTGCGGAAGCAGTGGACTGAGTCTGGAGTAGAAACATCCAGATCCACCGTGCACAGGCGTGTGCAGGAAATGGTCTACAGGTGCCGCATTCCCCAGGTCAAGCCACTTTTGACCAGAAACAGCAGCAGAAGCGCCTGACCTGGGCTACAGAGAAGCAGCACTGGACTGTTGCTCAGTGGTCCAAAGTACTTTTTTCGGATGAAAGCAAATTCTGCATGTCATTCGGAAATCAAGGTGCCAGAGTCTGGAGGAAGACTGGGGAGAAGGAAATGCCAAAATGCCAGAAGTCCAGTGTCAAGTACCCACAGTCAGTGATGGTCTGGGGTGCCGTGTCAGCTGCTGGTGTTGGTCCACTGTGTTTTATCAAGGGCAGGGTCAATGCAGCTAGCTATCAGGAGATTTTGGAGCACTTCATGCTTCCATCTGCTGAAAAGCTTTATGGAGATGAAGATTTCATTTTTCAGCACGACCTGGCACCTGCTCACAGTGCCAAAACCACTGGTAAATGGTTTACTGACCATGGTATCACTGTGCTCAATTGGCCTGCCAACTCTCCTGACCTGAACCCCATAGAGAATCTGTGGAATATTGTGAAGAGAACGTTGAGAGACTCAAGACCCAACACTCTGGATGAGCTAAAGGCCGCTATCGAAGCATCCTGGGCCTCCATAAGACCTCAGCAGTGCCACAGGCTGATTGCCTCCATGCCACGCCGCATTGAAGCAGTCATTTCTGCAAAAGGATTCCCGACCAAGTATTGAGTGCATAACTGTACATGATTATTTGAGGTTGACGTTTTTTGTATTAAAAACACTTTTCTTTTATTGGTCGGATGAAATATGCTAATTTTGTGAGATAGGAATTTTGGGTTTTCATGAGCTGTATGCCACAATCATCCGTATTAAGACAATAAAAGACCTGAAATATTTCAGTTAGTGTGCAATGAATCTAAAATATATGAATGTTAAATTTTCATCATTACATTATGGAAAATAATGAACTTTATCACAATATGCTAATATTTTGAGAAGGACCTGTAATTCTGTTAGTCTATAAATCACTGAATGGTTTAGCACCAAAATACATAACAAACTTGTTGTCAGTGGATCAACCACCCAGACCCTTCAGGTCTTCTGGCTCAAATCTACTCTGCAGAACCAGAACCAGAACCAAACATGGAGAAGCAGCTTTTAGTTCTTATGCTCCACTAATCTGGAATAAACTCTCAGAAAACTGTAAAAGCGCTGAAACCCTAAATTGTTTTAAATCAAGATTAAAAACGTATTTGTTTAGAGCAGCCTTTGACTGGGCCATCTAAACTTTATTAGTTAAGCTTTCAGTCCAATTTTCCTTTCGTTTTCTTATCCATCATTCTATTCTCTTTAGTTTTTTTAATTGCCTCTGTTTGATTTTCTGTATCATTGTAATGTTTTTCCTCATGTACAGCATCTTGAGTACCTTGTTGCTGAAAAGCGCTAAATAAATAAACTTGACTTGACTTACTCTGTACAAATATCAGCAACTCATTCATTCATCTGCAGATTTTATTCTTCTGCCTGACTCTCTGCTGGGAGGTGAAATATACTGAGGAAGAGGAAGAGGGCGAATCAGAAAAATCAAACAGCAGCAGGAAGATAAACGGAGAAAACGGCACGAAGTAGAAAAACACGGAGACTAAAATAATAAAGAAATCAGTTACTTGCTGTCAGATATCAGAACAGCAGCTCATTTTCTGATCTTATTTATAACACATAAGATGCTGTTTACTGCAGAATAATTGTTAGCTAAATGTTTCCTGGAGGTTTCCAGACTTTTGCAAAGCTACTTTCTTCTTTCCTGTTCCTAATGGTTGGAAAATGCTTCAGACACTGGCTTTATTCTTGAAACCAACTGGAAACGGTCACACACAGTTCATACCTGGTAATGCGTTGTGGCAGAATTCCTATGAAGACCTTTTAGAGATATGAAAAAGGTTAGAGTTGGATTTTAGTGTTTTTCCAGGTCTGAATAAGTTTTATTTCCTTCTAAAAAAAATGGATAAATCTTTTATTTTACAGATTGTCTCAGATTTTTCTCATAACATGGAAACAGTCACCATGATGTCATCTTCGTCCACCACATCCAGACAGTAACGTTCTGGAAAACCACAGGTGCATCTGCCTCTGTAGCTTTAATTTAATGGCTTGAATAATTGCTGTGATAAAGAAACATTCTTCCATGAAATGCTCTAACTGTAATGTCTTATTTTATTTTTTTGTGACCAGGCTATACGGCTTTGGTTGCCTTTATTTCTCAGAAATCCTGTTTCTCAAAGAGACCTCAGACGAATCAAATATAAAAGAATAAGAGGCAGACATGGAGCAGAGCTGCTGCAGACGTGATGGGAGGGAGACAGGCTGCAGAGGCTGCAGGCTAACAGGCAGGAAGTAATGGACTCTTTATTGAATTAAATGCTCCACAAAAGCAAAGCAGTCATTATTATCCAGCTGGGATCCTGACACAACTGCTGATAACAGGATCCATTAGCCCGATTGGCTGCGCAGCCATTCGTCAAAAGCCATATTTTAATATGAAGCTTACTTATCATTGGGAGCTGCGCTCTGCTTCCCTGTCACTGAAACTGATGCTGCTGCTTATTTACAGTTTTCAATAAAACAATGGATAGATTGAAACTGTCTGCTGACTCTGATTTTAATCAAGAACAATAAAACCAGGAGGCCTTCTGCAGTGACACCGACTTTAGGAGGTCGATTGTTCATGTGTAGACGTTATCAACAGTTAGAAGGCTTGCAGAAATCATCTGTTTGCCTCAAAATAGCCTCACATGCAGGAAACTGTTGCTAAGAATGTACCAGCTGTAGAAACTTCGAACTGAGAGGTTCACCTGCAGAGAAGAAGCTTTAGGACATCTAAACAAGGTCCAGTTCCAGGGCCATCTGTTCCTAAGAGGGAACCACCTTAAATCACTATGCCACCAGTGCAGAACTTGATCCACAATATGGGCAGATGACTTTTGGACAAGAAACGCAGCAAAGAAGATACTTCTGTCCAAGAAAATCTCCAAGGACAGACAAACAAGGATGTACAAAGATGCACCACAGAAGATTGGTGAACAGTTATTTTCTCTGTTGAATCCTCCTTCTGGTTGTTTGGAACATCTGGAGAGGAAAAGGTGAGAGCTACCAACAGGGATCCAATCCATGTGTGGGTTGCTTCTCTGTGGGAGTCGATTTGCCATGGATAAAGAGTGGGATAAAAACCTTTCAGAAAGAACATCCTCCAACAATCCAGGGACAGTTTTGTGATGATTTGACAGTCATAAAACTCAGCATTCAGACAATAACGACCTTTCTTTTTCAGCCAAATTTTCCACCTTAGAAACTTTTGATGTTTAGTTTTATTTATATGATGTGTTTCCTTACTGAAGACATTAGGCAGATAGGTCGAGTAGCAGAGATGGATCCATGCTCAGGATCCAGCGTCTGACATAAAGACACGCTGCACCATCAGAACCAGAGCGCACAGGGATGCTGCTCTCACAGGTCATACAAGGAAATGAGCTCCTCCAACACGATTGCTGCTTCACTTGACCTGATGACCTCAGTCCTCCGCACCGCCCCATCTCAGAAACGCATCAGCGGAACAATGAACCAAGATGAATAAAATGTCAGAAATGTGTTTAACACGGCAGCTGGGAAAAGCACAGCTCCAATGCAGGAAAGGAAAAAAAGTCTCATTTGCAATGAAAAACTTATCAGGCAGAAGTGACGAGCTGCTCTGCCATGAGAAACTAATCCTGCCCAGCATATTCAGCGTTCACTCTGCAGACGTCCAAGTGGAGCAGGGATTTCTACTTTCAGTAATTGGGAATGTGTCAGACTTCCTCAAGTGTTTAATCTGTAATACAAGCTGATTCGCCCCCCTTCGTTTAGGAAAACTGATATTACATCTGCAAAGATCAGGGTTTGCTTAAGAGGGTCAGAAATCTGCAGAAAACCAAGTTTAAACATTAAATATGATGCTGGCCAGAAAAATCTACCTGCATCCGACTGAGTTCTGCACAGCGTGACCCAAATCCATCTGATTTCTACTTCAACTTTTCCTTCAGATGCAGACGCAGAAGTTTTTCATTCCGGCTTATATTCTGCTCACTAATTGGAATCGCAGAAAAACAAGAAAAGAACAAAGCAGAGCCAAAAATCCAAAGGAGCTAATTTACAAACAAAAGCTGAGAGAAGAGCTTAACAGTTCATGTTGAGCTTAGGAAAAAACACAAGGTGGACAACCCTAAAATACGTTTTTTACAGTTTGATGGACACGTGAACGAGCTGCATGAAAAACATCTGAAATAACACCTCTAAAGAGGATGAATTTGCTGGATTCTGTTTGGAAACAAATCAACAGGAATTCCCCCTGATGTCAAAATTCGGAGCTAGGAAGTTTGTGGTTTTGCATCAGTATGAAAAAGGCAAGATTCAAACATGGCTTTTGCATTTGCAGACTGGGTCTCATTAACCGTCACACACACAGTGCCTGCCAGCCTCCGACTTCTACTTAAAACACATCCAGTTAGTTGTGATGTTTCAGATCTGGGTTCAAAGGTCAGTGAAGAACAGCAGAAGCTCACATCCAGTCCAGCATCATATTTTTCCTGAGGATTTGGGATGTTTGCCATGTTCTGTCCAACAGACACGTTTATCTACCTCTGTTCCTTTTAAATGTTCTGTTATGTGTAAAGATTAGATGATCATAATCTTTATGACAAGCCATTTACGCATATATTTGATATCTTAAATATTAGCTATCACATTCATCCACTAGTCTGAATGCACATTGCATTAGTTAAATAATCACTCGAATCACTTTAATATTTTGCTACATTAGTAGAACAAATAACCTTATTAGCTCTTCTAACTAGTTGGAGCAGAAGTCCTACTCACCTTTTCTGTTTTATAGCAAATGAAACTGTGCTTTAGTGAAGCTAAATATTATCACATGTTCACTAATTAACCAAAGTGTCACAACGGTAGCACAAACATCCCAACAAGCTGTTTATTTCATGCACTAGTTGATGACTGGTCACTAGTGACTCTTAAACATGTGCAACAGTTGACTTGTGCCACATGAATGTTAGCTAGTCTACTACCTGGACAGGCTCACTATCTGAATAACAATGTCAAGTCAGTGTTGGGTCCAGCCATGGATTACAACATTTAAAGGCCAGTTTGATCTTTTCTGGAATTTTCAAAATAAATCACATTAACCTACTCCTAACTCTGCCCAGGAACACAGGGGTAACAGCGGACTTCCTGTGACGTTCCAACATGGCGACCTCTTCCTCACAGGTCCCCAGTGGAGCTGGAAGTAGACACAGCGCGCTAATTTATCTTTGCTGGCAAACAGACATGATTACGATCCCGCGATCATATGCACTAAGTTTAGTAGAAATGAACTGCTGTTTGGTATTCATTCAAGAACGGTAATTAAGGTACAAGCGTCGCTTGACTTTTCTCTCTGAGGTCTACAGAAGCAAACGGTGTTCCAGAGAGTTCCCAGCAGAGACCCTGTCTCTACAACGCCGGGTGGAGCGGTTTTTCCGTTCTGAAGGAAGGACAACTGGACCGCATCACCATGGTTACAGCAGTAACGTTCAGTTTGGCCAGCCCGGCAGAACAAGCCTCCCCACCACACAGCTACGGAGGTTAGCTGCAGTTAACCCCTTGTTTACCCACACGTAGATGTTTCCTCAACGCCCAGGACAACTTCTCCTCAGCACGGTTCACATAAGAGGTGGTGTTTGGTCAGAAAAGATTAGTTTAAGCTAAATAATGTTTGTTTCATGAAGTTTGTTTTTGTTTGTGTTGAAAAACTCAGCTACAGGAAGTACTAGCAGACTAGCACTCAGCTAAGGATGTGTTCGGTGTTGTTTGTTTTTTAAGTTAAGACAAACTTTATTTAAAGAGTGGTTTTTAAACACAGATCGGCCATAAAGCGCCGTCCACGCTTATGCATTTTAACCCTTTCATTAGTGGTATTTTAAAGGTATGTGTTTGATTCCGGTAACCAGCTATAAGTTTCTTTTTTTAGCTCCAACCGCTAACAGCTAAGAACACGTGCTCACCCACATTATGAGTCAGCTGAAGATCATTTACCAGGAAAGGTTGTTAGTTTCCAATCTAAGAAATAATATTTCCCTAAATATTATTTTACTAAACGTGATAACTAATTATACACCAATAAAGATCATTTACACAGAAAGGTTGTTGGTTTCCTCAAATATTATTTTAACATTTCCTTAATATTTCCTGAAATATTATTGTACTAGACAAAGCTAGCAAACTAAACACCATTGAGAGTTAGTCATCGAGATCATTCTTTAAAACATCATTTTACTAAATCTGATAACTAATTAAACACCATTAAGCCCCATTTCTCCAGAAAGATTTGACTCGTTTCCAAAATACTTCCTTAATAATATTTCTTTAAATATTATTTTAATAAATAAAGGCAGCTAATTAGACACCGTTGAGAATTAGTCATCCAGGAGGTTGGTTTTATTCAGCAGATCATTATTTAAAACATTATTTTATTAAAATAATATTTAATCTGATCTTACATTGTGAATGGTTGTCTAAACGTTTGCTGATTATTGTCTAAATTGGTTCTAAGACTAACTTAAACTTATATTGTACATAGTCCATTAGTCTTCATTATTCTTTAATTCTGCTTGGTAGTTTAGTTGGATTGTTTTAGCAAAGTAAAGAGTTTATTGATTGAAATATGTTTGACTTTGAGTTGAATTATTTTTGTTAATGAATTCTTGTATTTTAAGAAATTGTGTGAATTTATTCCATATATGTGCAGAGTTTATGCTGTTCAATAATCAGAATCAGAATCAGAATCAGAATCAGAATCAGAATCAGAAAAGCTTTATTGCCAAGTACGTTTTTGGACATACAAGGAATTTGTTTTGGCGTAGTCGGTGCAATACAATACAAATTAAACAGTATAAACATATCTACAATATAACATAAATATATGTGCACAGTTTTAAGTGAGTGAGAGTAAATATAGAGCAGTATAAGATGCAAAAGCAATACAACAGTGCAGGTGATCATTGTGCAAGTAAAGCAGGAGTCCAAGCTGAGCGTTAATGTAACTCATAGAGTTACAGGTTACAAGTGTCCTGTCAGCAAAAAAAGGGGGGGTGTGGAGGAAAGGGAGAGTGTCAGGGTGGTTTCCGGGCTTTGTTAACCAGGCTGGTGGCAGATGGGAAAAAACTGTTCTTGTGGCGTGAGGTTTTGGTCCGGATGGACCGCAGCCTCCTGCCAGAGGGGAGAGTCTCAAAGAGTCTGTGACCAGGGTGGGAGGGATCAGCCAGAATCTTCCCTGCCCGCTTCAGGGTCCTGGAGGTGTACAGTTCCTGGAGTGACAGTAGACTGCAGCCAATCACCTTCTCAGCAGACCGAATGACACGCTGCAGCCTGCCCTTATCCTTGGCTGTAGCAGCGGCGTACCAGATGGTGATGGAGGAGGTGAGGATGGACTCAATGATGGCTGTGTAGAAGTGCACCATCATAGTCTTTGGCAGGTTGAATTTCTTCAGCTGCCGCAGGAAGAACATCCTCTGCTGGGCTTTCTTGATGAGGGAGCTGATGTTTGGCTCCCACTTGAGATCCTGGGAGATGATGGTTCCCAGGAAGCGGAAAGATTCCACAGTGTCAATTGTGGAGTCACAGAGGGTGATGGGGGCAGGTGGGGCTGGGTTCTGCCTGAAGTTCACAACCATCTCCACTGTCTTTAGAGCGTTGAGCTCAAGGTTGTTCTGGCTGCACCAGTCCAACAGATGGTCCACCTCCCATCTGTACGCGGACTCGTCACCATCAGAGATGAGTCCGATCAGGGTGGTGTCGTCCGCAAACTTCAGAAGCTTGACAGACTGGTGACTGGAGGTGCAGCTGTTGGTGTACAGGGAGAAGAGCAGAGGAGAGAGAACACAGCCTTGGGGGGAACCGGTGCTGATGGTCAGGGAGTCAGAGACGTGCTTCCCCAGCCTCACGCGCTGCTTCCTGTCAGACAGGAAGTCAGTGATCCACCTGCAGGTGGAGTCGGGCACACTCAGCTGGGAGAGCTTCTCCTGTAGCAGAACTGGGACGATGGTGTTGAAGGCAGAGCTGAAATCCACAAACAGGATCCTGGCGTAGGTTCCTGTGGAGTCCAGGTGCTGGAGGATGAAGTGAAGGGCTAGGTTGACTGCATCATCTACAGACCTGTTGGCTCTGTAGGCAACCTGCAGGGGGTCAAGGAGGGGGTCAGTGATGTCTTTTAGGTGTGAGAGCACAAGGCGCTCAAAGGACTTCATCACCACAGAGGTCAGGGCGACGGGTCTGAAGTCATTAAGCCCTGTGGTCCTTGGCTTCTTGGGAACAGGGACGATGGTGGAGGACTTGAAGCAGGCTGGCACATGACATGTCTCCAGTGAGGTGTTAAAAATGTCTGTGAAGACTGGAGACAGCTGATCAGCGCAGTGCTTCAGGCTGGCTGGTGAGACAGAATCCGGACCAGCAGCTTTCCGGGGGTTCTGTCTCCTGAAGAGTTTGTTGACGTCCCTCTCCTGGATGGAAAGAGCCGTCCTCGGCGTGGGTAGGGGGCTGGTGGGGGGAACTTCAGGGTGGGGGTTGGAGGTGCCAAGACCCCTCTTGAGGTTGGAGAGATGGGGGTGGTGGATTGTGGCTGCAGCTGTTGGGGGGCGTCGTGGGAGATGGTTGCAGGACTTTCCCTTTGTCTTTCAAAGCGGCAGTAGAACTCGTTCAGGTCGTTGGCGAGGCGTCGGTCGTTGATGGAGTGGGGGGCTTTCGGCTTGTAGTTGGTGATTTGCTTGAGCCCTTTCCAGACAGACGCAGAGTCGTTGGCTGAGAACTGGTTTTGGAGCTTCTCAGCGTACAGTCGTTTGGCCTCTTTCACTGCCTTGCCAAACTTGTACTTCGTCTCTCTGTATATGTCTTTGTCCCCACTCCTGAAGGCCTCTTCCTTATCCAGTCTTAACCTTCTGAGTTTAGCTGTGAACCAGGGTTTGTCGTTGTTGTAACTCACCCTGGTGTATGATGGTACACAGCTGTCCTCACAGAAGCTGATGTAGGAAGTCACAGCCTCTGTGTACTCGTCCAGACTGTTGGTAGTAGTCCTGAACACATCCCAGTCTGTACAGCCTAAACACGCCTGGAGATTCTCCACAGCCTCACTGCTCCACTTCCTTGTCGTCCTCACAACAGGTTTGCAGAGCTTTAGTTTCTGCCTGTATGCAGGAATCAGGTGGACCATGATGTGGTCGGATTGGCCCAGTGCAGCACGTGGGACGGCGTGATAAGCGTCTCTGATGGTGGTGTAACAGTGATCCAGAATGTTGTCCTCTCTGGTCGGACATTTTATAAACTGTCTATATTTGGGGAGTTCGTGGGTCAGATTACCTTTGTTAAAGTCGCCAACGACGATTACTAAGGAGTCCGGGTTGGTTCGCTCCACACTCAGTATCTGGTCGGCGAGCATGCGCTGTGCGACCTGCACGTTAGCTTGCGGCGGGATGTAAACACCGACCAGGATGAACGAAGCGAACTCACGGGGGGAATAGAAAGGCTTACAGTTTATGATGAAGGCTTCCAGGTCTGGAGAACAGTGCTGCTGAATCACTGTCACGTCGTTGCACCAACCACTGTTGAGGTAAAAACAGATTCCTCCACCTTTCGCTTTGCCGGAGAGTTCCGTGTCTCTGTCCGCTCTGTAGAGCTGGAATCCTGCCAGCTGCAGCGCAGAGTCCGGTATTAATCCACACAGCCACGTCTCCGTGAAGCACAAAACTGCCGATGAATAAAAGTCCCTGTTTTTCCCCAACAGCAGTTGTAGTTCCTCCATTTTGTTGGGAAGTGAGCGCACGTTAGAGAGAAATATTCCAGGTAACGGTGTTCGTAGTCCACGCTGGCGAAGACGTACCAGCACCCCAGCCCGTTTCCCTCTCTTCTGGCGTTTCACCGCGTGAACAAAGGTGAGCGGAACCTTTGACCAGGATGTCCAAAAGTTCCAGAGCAGTAGGTAGAAAAGTGGGAAATAACTCCTCTGGTGTAGTAGCCCTGATGTTCATGAGTTCTTCTCTGGTGAGAGAGCTCCGGGTACCATCACAGAAGACCGTTTGAAAGCAAAAAACAAAACAAAACAATGCGCACCAACACGCCGAGGCGACCATCTGCGGCGCCATCATCATACCGTGTCAGAGCTCGTCTCACACCTTTCTATTCTGTCGTAATACCATCACCTTACTGGGCTGGTATTCACAGGACAACCCTTAACAGACCCAAATATTATTTGATCAAATATTAAAGTATTAATATTAAATAGTATATTCATAATCACAACATCAGCTAGTTACCTTCAGCACATTTCTGACTATTTTTAACTAACGCCATGTGACTATGAACTAGTAGGTGAAAATTGATCTTAGGGATACTGAATATATACATAAATGGTTTGCCATAATCTGGACTAAACTATGCCATAAATCTGAGAAGGATAAATTGATGTTTTCATGATGACTCATGAAAAATAAAAATAATTTTAAATAAAATCTCTGAATTTGGTTTTCAGTGGAAATCCTAATTATGGCAAATATGGATTTATCAATAAAAGCAATTTTTATGGTTTATGCAGTTTTTCCTGCCACCATAAGAAGGAACATATTGTAACGTGTTTAGGGTGCTGTGGTTTTAACACATGCAGAAGAAGAATGAAGCATTCAGGTCATTTTCAGCTCTGATAGGTCTCATGTTACATTGGTCATTCTGGAATGTTAATGCGTCCATAGACATTCAGGAAATGTTGGCCACAGATCTCTGAACAATGCCTCGTCTGTTCTAGTTAGACCAGACTTTAACTCAGTTTCTAATCAGCGTAAACATGTTGAAGTCCTCACTAAGTGGCCTCCTGGGCTGCAGGTTTCAGAAGAACCAGGGACACCACTTAGGTGTGTGTGGGACTGTGAGCTTCAGCCAGATGGTCCAGCAGGCAGACTGTAATTTATAATTCCATTAAAATGTTTCACCAGCTCGCTCTTTAATTACAACATTTGATCCA
The DNA here is from genome assembly GCF_021462225.1 of Girardinichthys multiradiatus. Classification (NCBI taxonomy): domain Eukaryota; kingdom Metazoa; phylum Chordata; class Actinopteri; order Cyprinodontiformes; family Goodeidae; genus Girardinichthys; species Girardinichthys multiradiatus. Next base: position 2,053,786 of record NC_061812.1, on the reverse strand, counting down.
GATACGAGTGATGCTCCCGTCGGTCACTGTTTACCTCCAGCCGTTGACAGGTCTCATATTTTACATTAGCCTTACTAAATAAAAATTAACTGCATAGTATAGAGATGGAGTTTAATGTGTCTGATTTAAGAAAATGAGCTGAAAAAGATTAACTAGGAAAGGGGACAGATGGTCGGTGGGACAAGTGGCTTTAGATTTATGATTATATAATGAGAGAGAGCACCTATTAATGTCTCAATAACATTTATTAACCTGAATTTAGTTAATTAGTTTGAAGGATAAGACAGAGAAAATGTTCAGCTGGTAAAGAACAGAACAAGCAACAGAACCGCCATCAAGACGCAGGTTTGCAGCAAAGAAGGAAAGCCCACATGAACTTCCAGAATGCTCCCAGAGGTTCTCCACTAGTTGAACAACTGTTGAGATGGTTTTAACTCACCAAGCTGACTGCTCAGGTGTGAAGGTGTGGCAGCCTCACTGGAACAATGTCCTGCAGGGAAGAAACAAACACTGAAGATCATCTGACGTTAAAATATTGATTCTAATTAATGATGCACCACTCTGTGGTTCTGTTGAATCTGATCATTTAACATGACAGAAATGTGAGAATTATATGACTTAAAAGAGTGAAACTCACAGCACAGATATTCATTGGTCCTACCATGTGCCACTTGAACTGCTACAACTAACTAAACTGGTTTCCAGTTCACCCAAAGCCTAACCAGAGAACATCTGAAATATTTCCAGACCAGCAGCAGATTGTCAGAGGCAGAGAGGAACCAAGTGTCTGCAAGTGGGCTGTGCTTCAGCTGTAAGATTCTCTGATGTTGGACGACGCTCAGCTGTTTGACACAGAGACAACTGCAGCAGGAGGAGGGAGCAGACTGAAGGACGGTGGGGTGGGGTCCCAGTAAAGCAAACTGGAATCCGTGGAGTCTCCGGATCGGCCGCTATGCTCCTGATAGGCCGCGTGCTGCGTACCTCAAATGTTTCAGTGGGGTTGACTCGTGTTATTGTAGCCGAGTGGATGGATAAACAGAACAGGAAGGTGTGAGTGTGTGCACACGTGCGCCCTCTGACCTTTTCCAGATGTCAACCTTTCTGTGCCTGTGTGTGTGTGTTCTCATAGCTAAAAGAGGTCTGAGGGGAACAGGAGGCCTCCTGTCTGTCTCTGAACAGCAACACACACAGAGTGACGACCTCCCCCAACATACACACACACAGTGAAAAGGTGGTGGCACCCATCTCCACGTCAGAAACCACAGCGCCACCGTTAGACTGTTTAATTAGAAAGAAAATTCTGAACTATACCACCGGGGCTGATGTTGAACACACACACACACACAAACACACACAAACACAAACACACACACACAAACACACACACACACACACACACACACACACACACACACACACACACACACACACACACACTGTTTCTTGGTGTTAATCTGTTAAAACAGATTTTTCCAGCACAGGATTCTTGCAGGATGTTTAATTCTGCAACAGAATGCTAATGGGTTTCTGATGCTCCCCAGAGCTGTCTGCATATGTAGCTTATCTAATTAAAACAAACATTTTAATTAGATAAGCTACATATGCAGCTGAGGTCCAGCTAACAGAGGTAGAACCACAGATCTCAGATTAATTCATTCAACTTTCGGTTATTGCTGTTTAGGTTTCAGACGAGTTGTTGACTTTCATTGAGAGAAAAGCACTTTGGTTCGATGTAAGAAAAAATCTTTAATGCTTCATATTCCAGAGGAAGTTTAGATCGTATTTGGACATCTTGAAATTCCCAAACAACCCAGAATCCTCAGATGTTCTTCAAGAAGCACATTTAAAAACACCTGCAGAAGATTTTTTGGTCATGATCACAAAAAGATGAATGTGTTTAGAATATATTGAATCTGTGCTTCCTTTAAAGCTTTAGTGAACTGAAATAAGATCCTCAACAAAGTTCAGTTTCTTCATCTCAGAAAGTGACAGCTAGATTTTAAAGATTTATGGGGCAGAAAACATCTGAGCAATCAACTTCACCAGAAGGAACATTTCTGTTGTAGACATCAAGAAGTGACTCAGAAAGCAGGTCAGATAAATGAACAGTTCTGCTCCTCGTCCTCCTGGAGCAGAACTGTTTGGGTGCAGCTCCATCTGACCCGACTGACGTCCACAGGCAGCTGATAGCAGAATGACAGAGTAAACGTTTTACTGGAAAAATGACAAACTATGAAGCATGTTCAGAGGAAGGAAAACAGGCAACAAGAATGATCAGCCACTCACACAACTCAACACCACCTGGACGCAACTACAACCCAGTTTGCCTGAGCACCTAAAGACAGAAAAGACAAGAAACCAGAGCTTCCAGCGGCGTCCTCATCTCCAACTGGTTCCAGTAAGCAGCATTTATTCAGGGTCTGAGATGGTTGTTTGTGGGTCAGAAACAGAGCAGTTGGGATGATAATTCTAGATATAGGAGATGTTTAAATGCACAAAGTCCAGATGAAGCTGGGAGGTTACCGATGAGAAGGACTGGAATCTGCATGACCTAGAGTAGACGGTCGAGGCTTATAACAGCCTACATACTGCATCCATTTCATAATAATTAATTTAATATTAATATTAAAATTTTACTGTGATCTCCTTCTTGTTTAATGAGGTTTAGTTTGGTAAAACTACCAAAACAGGGAAAAAAGGTGGAGAAAAGCGAACTGAACAGAGGAGCAGAGCCTGCTGGTGGAGGAGAAGAGAGGAGTGTTAAAGGTAGATTTGGTTCTGGGATCATGGTGGGAACCAACAGACATTCCCAGTAGATCAATGCGTCGTTCCCTCTGCTTTCAGCACCAGCCTGGAATGTGAGCAGCTCTGGTTCCTGCTGCATTCAGAAGCTAGAGAGGAGATAGCAGCACCAGAGAACTTCTCCACAGATGTTGGAGATGATCATTTAGGCTGCTGACATCATCATGAACAATACAGCAGATACAGATTCACCTCATTTACATCTTCCTGCTCTGGATATAGAGCTCAGATTATTGGACTGTTGAGTAGAGTTTGGATTTATGTATTTATCTATATTTTCTAGCTTTTCCAAATTTATTTTTGAAGCATTTTACAGTCTGTAAATATTTAAATAATTATGTACAATATTGTTTAAATTTCATGGTTATTAATTATTGTTTCTATTATTTATTGATCCTTCCTAATATCACCTTACTAGAGGTTGACCTTTAACCTGTCCTCCTGCTGAAACTATTTAATTTCCTCCTAGAGGGATGATAAAGTTAATCTTATCTCTATATTAATAATTATATGATTGTTCTAGAAGTTTCTGTTCTCATTGACTCGACTGTTTAGGAGGTGGATCTCTGCACCATGGAGCTGGTAGTGTTTTATTCATTCACTGTTGTTCATTGGAGGAGAAGATCTCTCCTTTCTCTCTGTCTTTCCTCCATCTTCTCTGCTTCAGACACTCTTAGGTTCACTAAAGGTCCTCCTCACTAACATCTCCTCACGTTAGGAGCTCTCTGAAGGCCTCAGATGCTTCATGAACAACTTTTATCTGACCGAGGGAAAATTATAAGAAAAATATTAGAATTGGAGAAATTCTAATATTTTTATTAGAATGACGTCACTAGGAGCTACTTTTAGTCTTAGAATATGATCCAGAATTTCAGCTGAGCTAATATCAGAGTTACCAGCTTGTTCTTATCTAAAAACTAAACCAACTAAAAACTTTTTTTTATTTCACCTTTATTCCCACAGGTCAATCTGCCTCATTTTCAAGAGCAACAACCATACAAGACGTCCGATTATAATCAGTGGAATTCAGACAATAAAGGAAAATAAAACTGAAAATAAAAGGAAGAAAGCAGCAATAAAGTATCAGGAACAGGAACAGTCATACACTGATGATTTGTTCATTGTCCTTAAAATATGTTTAAAGTCCTTTAGTTGAATGAATCTGCAGAGTTTCAGGTTCAGTTGGACAAAAGCAGCGCTGTAGGAAAATGGCTTTTTCCCACCTGACCTGAGAGGGGAGGCCGCCATTAATCTGCTGAGGTGACATGCAGGACGTTAGATACGCTGGTAGTAACCCAGCTGCTGATTTAAAAGTGTGGACAATGAATGGCAGTCATAATGAAGAATCACAGAGCTCCATGATAAGCAGCATCAAACATCTACCAACAGAAACATTCATGTAAAAATAAAACCACTGTAACATCTGTGAGGTTAGAAGGTGGCTGCAGGAAGTCACTTTTCCACTTTAAATGAAAAAATAAAAGAGTTATTTCTATAAAAGGGAAAATAATACTGACCATGTTGCTTAAATGAAAGGTTTTAAATAATTGAAATACCAAAATAATTATAACAAGACACAAATTCAACAGCGGTAGCTTGGCAGAGATAACAGCAAGATGTTGGTTTAAAACCAACATCTTGCTGTTATTTAGCACCACTTTTGGGTGGAACGAACATGACTAAATAATGTGAAATGCAACCTACAGATGATCAAACAGCAGGACAACATACCAAGAGAAGCCCTGAAGATGTTTTTCCATCATTTTTGAGGATGCAGTGTAACGTCCTTCACGTTTAAAGACTTCTTCCTGCAGGTATGAATAAGCAGCTCTGGTGCGTTTGGTCACAGCAGATGTTTCCAACTAAAGACATGTTTCTGGGTTCATATAAGGACTATTTCAGGTTTATATGGTCCAAGGTCTGATGAAAGACTCCTGGAAAAGCTTTAATGTGCAGGCAGGGATTCAGGTTTACTGCAGTATCACATGCTAAACAAATTACCAGCAATTAATACACCTGTAGTGTTTTCTTTGGAAATTACCACTTTATTACAGCTATTGTACATCACCAGCTTTATTAGTTAGGAAAGATGTGCTTTAGCAATGGAGGGTTGGCAAGTTGCCACATCAGCAGGAAAAATGCAGCTTGGAACGAGAGGTTCTGGTTCCAGGTTTCTAAAACACATTTATTTTAAAGCTTTGATCTGCTGATTTTCATTTTGATCAGTTCATATTTTTCTTCGATCGTGAAAACATATATGTTCTACTTATTAAATAAAAAATGTAGAGGGCATTCCATGGCTGTCCTTGGTTAGATTTCTTCCCAAAAATCACACTCAAAATAAAGTTCAATCATCAATTTGGTCAGAAAATCTAAGAATCTGGATAGCTCAGTGCTGCTGCAGCAATCTGACTGTTAGGTGTTCATCTGATGACAGCCTGGTGGAAGAAACTGTCTCTGCGGCAGCTGATGTTTGCAAACAGCGCTCTGTAGTGCCATCCCATAGGTACAAATATAAGCAGTCTGTGTCCAGAAAGAACACACCCCTGGGGTGCACCAATGTAATGGTCTTTGTTTGGGAAAATATGCCCCCTGCTGTTCCCTGTCCAGGTTCAGTTCCTTGGTCCCTTGGGAGCTGCTATCTTGGAAGAAGTTCTAAACCTGCTTCTTGTAGGTCGACTCATGAATGTTGCAATCGTGGTATCAGAGTGCCCAGCACAGCATCCACAATATTGGGTCATGGTGGTGAAGGAGTGCTGGCCCCATCGCAAATCCAACTGCACCGGTGTGTGTCCAGACTTGGTCCAATCAGTTCGGTGGTCGGCCTGTTCGGGTCGACTGTGTTGAAGGCGGAGCTGCACTCAATGAACAGAGTCTCAAAGTTTCCACATGCAAATTTCTCAATATGAATTGGGGCTGCGAGATGTTAGGAAAACATGCAACATGTGATAATATCGGTGAATGTTGCAATGATGACATGAGAATTGAAGAAAATAAATTCTTAACATCATTTTACTGCAAACACAGAACCCAAACTATGAAGCTACTGGAGAAAAAAATAAATCATTATTTACAACTCAACAACGTGGTTTTATTGAAAAAGTTGCATCTGAATACATCTGCTGCTCTTCACAGAAGCAACCTAGTTGTAGTTTCTTAATGAGCAGAACATCCAGACATTTTCTGCTGCATTAAAAAACAAACTTTACCAAATATGTCACTGGCATAGAAAGTCATAATTAGCCAAATTTATTGCAATACAAGCAGCTCTTTGCAGGATTGATTTTACAAACAGTGTTTTTGCAGTAATGAGAAATGTGTGATGTACAGTGCAGCCGTAAGGCTACGCAGGTAAGATGGGTAAACATGTTGTAGCCGACACAGACTCTGGTGAGACGAGGCTGGGATAATTCTGATCACAGAGTTTATATTGCCAGTGAATTGAAACACTTTTATCATTTAGTTTTTAATTTGCCTGATTGAGTTGATGGTTGGGATGTGCATCGGTGTCGAACCGCCATCGTTTAATGATCCGACACACCGACAGCAGTTCATTATTCTGAGTGACGTCTCACCTACTGTCACAACTTCTCCCCAATTATCCACTCCACGTCTGTCATGCTAATAACGGATCATTGTGGGTTTCTGCTCATTTCTCATTAAACTTAATGACGTTATTCTGGGGTTGGCAGAGGGAAGCAGCAGATTGTTTTTGCTCAGAACAATAACTCCACATCTCATCTCTCCCTGCTCATCCCTCTCTTCTCTTTCTCCATCAGCGTTCATGACAGATCCTCATTTTATTCTTGTTATTATCACACTTACAGCATGAGGAAATTCACCAAACAGAATCTATTTGATCAAACTTTTCTTTAAATGTTTGATCTCCTCTTCTCTCTGCTCCTCAGTTTAAAGAATTAGTTACCGCAGAGATGACAGCTGTGACTTCACATCATAAAATCATAACATAACAAGGAAAGTCATTTCAGAAACATTAAATCTAATTCCTAATCTTTTTCCTGACACAATGACTATGACTACGGTGTAAGATGTTAGTGATTAATGACCGAATCTTCCTGCTGAGCCCCTCTGATTTTAATGATTCGCTCCCGTTGCTCTCATTAGCTTTGCTGAAGCCAGCAGGATGGAAAACCTTCCTGGAACCACTGGTAGCTATCTGAACGACAGCAAACTGAGAAGAAGTGCAAAAGCTAAAAATGATTGAGCAACATGGATGTTAATCTTTTATTGAAATGTGAAGAACGGGCGATCCAGAAGAACTGTGACGGGATGGATTTAAAAACAACGTAGGGTGTGTTCAGACCTGCCACGTTTGGTCCGCTTCATCCGGTGCAGGTGTGAAAAACACTCAAGCGAACCCTGGTCCGGACCAAACAACCGGACTGAGACCTATGTTTTAAGGTGATCTCAATGGGACTCTGGTGCTGTTCGCTTCTGGTGTGAATATGAAGCAGCCTCCATGCAACCCAACTGCAGGAAACACGTCCATTTCTGGACTTAACAAGCAGGGCATCATGGGACAAATTAGTCCTACAGTGTTGCTAATGCTATGGATGCTACTAGCAATGAGCCGTGGATGGACCTAGAGCAACGAGGAGACATGTAGCCTCCTTGATATCTGGGCAGATGCACACGTAACCCAACTGCTAGAAAAGACAAGAATGTGGCCGTGTTCAGGATTTTTAGTGAGAAAATGAAGGAGCGGAGGTCTGTACGTTCTCTCGAACAATCCCGTGTTAGAGTGAGAAAGCTTCACCAAAGTGTTCCAAAGGCACGAGACGCATTAAACAAGTTTTTCTCTGGTATCGGGTCTGTGCTCTTTCCCGCCCTAGTCAGTTCTGTCCAATGGGAGCAATGATTGGCACACACATGGCTTTGTTTACAAGTTATAGTTCACTTCCAAAAGTGCAATGTGAAAGTGAACTGCACCAAACGGAAAAGATAGGGTGTATTCACACCAGGAAAGTCATTTGGTCCGGACCAAAAGCTGACTATATTTTTTTCATTTGGTGCGGTTTGTTTTCACATTGTACTTTTTGCAAGTGAACTATTACTTGTAAACAAAGACACGCGGGTGACGATCATTGTTCCCATTGGACAGAAATGACGGGGGCGGGACAGAGCACAGACCCAGAAATGTAGGAAAACATCTGTAGACGAGCTGCGTTCAGCTCCTCTGTTCTGCATATTTATGCCGTTATTTAAGCTTCAATATTATTGTGAGGATGAAGAGCAGCTCATTCAACACAGACTTTGAGACGTTCCATTTATAATGTTGGAACCCCGTCGGAGAATCCGTGCTGAACACCGACGTTCTCTACGTGCCTTGTCTCACAACAAGCCAGTAGCGTTGCTAAGCAACACACAGCTTATCAGGTATGATTACCTTACAACACACACCTTTGCTACCGGCTACGGTGGCTTTTTATGTCCAAAGAGATGTACGCTTTTTGTAGTTGGTTCGGATCGGGGCCGGTATGTATTCAGACCATAAGCGAACCGCACCAGAGTCCGTTTGGAAGCGGACCGAGACCACCTCAAAAAGTGGGTCTCGGTCCAGTTGTTTGGTCCGGACCAGGGTTCGCTTGAGTGTATTCACACCTGGACAAAACTTCTGGACCAAGGAGGGAAACGAACTCTGGTCCATTTAAAGTGGACCAAAAGTGGCAAGTGTGAATACACCCTTAGACACATTAAAGCTAATGACGTTAAGATAACTGAAACAAAAGATATCAGGTTGCTTTGGAGCAGAATGATTGGACTCTAGAGCAACGATTAAAGTTCAGGTGTTGAGCCGGACATGTTTCTATAACAATCAGGCAGCTTTAAATCTCAAAACATCTTTTCTTTTGCAAATGATGAGGTTCTTCTGACATCTTCCAGCTAAGACCTTCAGAGCGCACCAGAAAAGTTTGTGAAACAGACATGAAGTTTGTTGTCATGGTAAAGAAGGAGCTGAGCTGAAAGCCGAAGCTCTGCATTTACGGCTTCATCTACGCTCCAACCCTCAGATATGGTCAGGAGATATGGGCCTTAACTGAAAGAACAATATCCTAGACACCAGTGGCTGAAATGAGCTTCTTTGTAGGGTGGATGGGCTCTGCTTCAGAGGAGTGAGGAGTTCAGAGGGCAGTAGAGCTGAGAAGCCAGCTGACCAGCACATTTTCTGGTTGACCCCTTTGAAGGTTACTCCCTATGTCCCCACCCCTGGAAGACCAAGAACTTTCTTGCAGGACTAAATATCTTTTTGGCATGCTCCTATGAGGAACTGGACAGTGCTGCTGTGGAGAGGGATGCATCTTCCTGGATCTGTTACCTTCCTGGCCCAATCTGAGAGGAGCCAAGGACAATGGTTGGGTAGAAGCTCCTTCTTTGACTTTTAGAACAAATCTGCTATTTTGTTGACAGAGAACATGAAAAAAAACTAGATTTTACTCTAGTTTAAATAACTGTGAACAATTCCTGACCCTGGAGAGTCAGACTTTTGGAAACCTTGCAGAAAGGTTCTGGTAAACCTTGCTTGGCATCTCTGAGCATCCTTGCGCCTTGCTCCATGTTTACCCTCCATGCTTGTGCAGTCAACTCTACTCTGAGAGGAATGTGGCCACACAAAGTAAATAAATCACCAGGTGACCTTTCTCTCCATCCATTCATGGTCATTTCAACTGAACTCAGAGTTTCCTCAGCTGACCGACTGGACAAAGTTTATTTATTTAAACAGAACCAGACACATCAAACACGTCCTCCGGCCCTCCATGATCATTTATCCTTCTCAGATTTGTATTTCATTTACTTCCTCCTCTGGCTTTTTCTTGTCACATTGGAAATGTTTTAGTCTAACACATCCCTGCTTCTTATTCCTCTTTTCTTGCCTATTTTTGGAAGCACATGACAGTCTGAATTTAGTCTTAAAGATAAATCACTCAAACACATCACGGCAGCTCTATTTACACACACATAAAGCTTGGGTTTGCTTCAGGCTGCTTTTTGAAGCTTCATTTTCTTCACAACGTGCATAAACATTTGGTTCATGTGTCAGGATGAGTACAGTGGGTTGGGTCTTCTGCCAATGGCTGTTAAATGACACTTTACAGATTTGAACCTCACAGAAACCTTCATGCACCATTTAGCAGTGAAAAAATAGTTCCCGCAACATTTGAAGGCATCATTGTCTAATACACGCTGGCCAATAAGCTTCTATTGATTTATTCAAAGGGGCATCTCTGGATTTCTACTTGAGTCAAAACCACTGAAACCATCCAAGCTACTGGTTGGTAACTGCAGGAAATGGTCTGATAAATGTTGGTTTTCCATGATAATAAATATCTGTAAAATGCAGATCATACCAACAAACGCATGAGAGTCATGACCAACTGTAGCCAAAATGAAGCTGCTCAGGACCTGTTGGACCACTTGCTCCAATGCATGACAAATGTTTTTATTCTCCTGAGGTGGTAAAAGACTTCTCCATTACCATCCATCCATCCATCCATCCATCCATATGGCAATTATCCTTCTCAGATTTATAAGTCTTTTACAGACGGACATGTCTCACAGCCAGAAAGGAAACTGATCTTCATTCATCTTCAGCAGCAAAGTGTTAAAAGCAATGCTTTCTCACAGAGGAGATGATGAAACCACCCCCAACGGTTTCTCCTTTAACAGTACAATGGATGCATCAATGATTTTAAATATGATGGTGTTGAGCAATGTTTTTCAACCCTGGTCCTCAAGGCACAGTGCCCTGCATGTTTTAGATGTTTCTCTGCTTTAACACACCTGATTCAGATGATTGTAGTTTAGCAAAAGCCTGGTAGTCAGCCATCAACTGGCATTAGGTGCGCTGAAACATCTAAAAAATGCAGGGCACTGTGCCTTGAGGACCAGTGCTGAAAAACACTGGTGTAGACTCTAGGCCTCAGAAGGTACAGGTAAATATCAAGTTTTTTTGCGCTGGAGAACTTGTTTCCACACTCACATTTCCACCTTATCATCTGTTCAGCAGAGTAATGGGAAGTAGGATTTGGTCCTGCTGTCCCCTGCGGCGTGGATTAAATTTTAAAAATCACAAACATGAGAGCTGCAAACGAGTGAAGACACACAGGCAGACAAAGTGACATTTCACAGCTTCTAATCCAGACTGCAGAAAGGTGTTGATGACAGTGTAATATCGGGGTGCAGAGAGACAGCTAAATGAGCACTTCAACATGTCCTTCAATCAGACAGCAGCTCTGAAGCCATCCATAGTTTCTGCAGGAGATCAAAGTATGTTGAGACAGTCGTCTTTAGGAGCACAGCTATCTCTAAACAAACAGGAGGAGGAAGAAGTGGTCAGTTCTGTGGAAGGTCACCGTTGAATAAGAGGTTCACAGGAAGCACCCGTCCTGTCTGGACGGCTGTAAACAGTTACCAGCTAATTATGATCTACAACCATAATGTTGTAAACTCAGTTTGGATCATCATTTTATTATTCTGAGCAGCTACATATAGGTGTGTCACAGACGTTTTTTTTCATACTCTGATGAAAACATAGCTTCCAACTCTTGGTTGATAGGAGATAAAAATCAGCTTTTTCAGGACAAATAAAAATAAAGAAAATGTTCAGTTTTAAGGGTTAATTTCATTCAGTGCATACATCGGTGTAACCGGCCAGGGTTCTGTTCCGGTTCGGTCCAACAAAAAAGAAACCAACAGACAGAACAACAAGGCTTGATTTAGTACCTGCTGGCAATGTTAAAGTAAAAAGCACTGAAACATCTCCATCAGTCAACAGATCACTGGGTGAAGGCCGACTCAGACACTTCATACAGGAGAAGGTCTGCTCTCTCTCAGCAGATTGTAAACCGGAACCCAGGCTGCTGTTTAGTTTGTTCCTGTTCAATTATTCGTCCTCCATGTTGCTCTGTAATCATGTTAATGTGGCGCTGTTGTTCTTCTGCCTCACGTTTGATACGTGAATTTTAAGCCAGTAGATGAACTAATGGCCAGCTGCTGCCAGTGCAGAGCAAGCTCTGCAGTAGTGGCAACAGGTTCTGGAACTTCTTCTCAGCAGCAAAACCTCTCAGCTAGAAGTTCTAGATGATCCAGATACTTGTTCCTTCAGCTGGGATGTTTCCTGAGTGAGAGACAGTTCTGATGATGCCATCAATGAGATAAACTGCAGCATTTGCAGGAGTCTGTCTTTTAAAATAAGGAATGGTTCAGTTTTATGGTTCAGTTGCTGATTTATGCTAAGGACCTAGATATTAAACATGTGCCATAATGGAGCTCTGACCCTAAGAGTCGGACTAAAGGACGACTTTAGGTCCTCTCCTGATCCTCAATCGAGCTGAAGTGTTAAATTACTCCCATCAGCAACAACATCCTCCTGTCAATTCCCATCATGCAGCTCAGCACTCTCCTCTCAAATCTGTTTTTTTTCCTTCACCCCCTATTACTCTGCAACCTGACCCTGACTAACACTTCTCCATGTCAGTAATGATCCCACCGCCCCCTCTGCTAGGTCATATGATGCTTCCATCCTTCTGTCTCCATACAGTAATGACCCTGAGAATCTGAGACCCTCCTGGAGCAAGAGACACAGATGAAGACAAGGAGAGAGACCGATATGGACAGGAGGGACAGATGGATCGATAGCTTTTAGCAAGGAAGCGCTCGACACACACACACACACACACACACACACACACACACATCATCCTGAAGCCCACATGACTCCATTACAGAAAGATTTCCGAGCTCCTTTCAATGTTCACACAAAGCGCTCCGACACGTTGCTTTAGCATTCCGAGGAAAACATTGTGATTGTTGGAGTTGGAAGCTTGTTAATAACTGGCATTAACTGCAGTCGTGAAGACTAGATTAAAAATTAGAAATTTTATTTGGTTGCTGTAAGTACTGTACATACAATTATAACCAACCCCTACAGAGAATGAGAGAACTGGAATGATTCATAAACAGAGTCTTTGAAAATCTTAATGTTTGTAGCCAAAAAAGATGCTTTAAAGGAGAAATATGTTGCTATTTGTTCAGTTTCTAACAACTTTTTTCTCTCTTCAAACTTATTGCTCAGTTTTTGGAGGGGCTACATGAAAAACATCGATAGTTTTTCTGCTTCAGGTGGAGTTGTGTGGAGTAGTCCTGAGTAGTCATTAGCAGACAGCCGTATGGTTGAAAACTCCTCCCTAACATACAGAATCGTCTCCTCTGTGGAAATTAAACAAGACACTCTTTACTGAAACATCCGGGAACTTAGTTTGTTCTGTTCTCTAAAAGGGAGTTCTGTTCTAGTCGGGGCGACTGCAGTCATGAGAGACAAGCCACTACTTTGGCTTTTATTAATGCACTGAAGCGGTATTTTCTGCAGAGGGACACATCTTCACTGATTTGAAAAACTAAATGTCAATGTACAAGTTTGAATTCAATTCAGAATGTCCAGAATTATACATACACCCTCAAATGTCAATTAGTAAGTTACTTTTGGACCACAGGTCTCAAGCAGATTCTGGCATCATTTTGGCTCATATCTGACCATTCTTACTGGCAGAACTGATAAAGGTTATTTAAACTGGTTGGTGTCCGGACACTGGCCCAACAGAACTGAGGTCAGAACTTTGTTGAGGCCATTAATGGAGCCCGGGTAGCATGCTTCATCCATTCAACACTATCCAACTGCCCCCCTCAGATCTAAGGAAAATAAATTCAGGAGCAACACACCAAGTATCAGTCCTGATCTGGCAAATTCATTGAATATAATGTATATTTCTTCTATCATGGAAAACAACTAGTAGAAATAAATCATCAAAAGCCCCAAATTAATATGAAATTCTTTTCCATGATGAGTGGCTGCCGACTTCTGCTCAGGACTGGAGAAGGTGAAAAATACAGCGACCGTTCAAAGGATCATTTATCTGCTCAAACTGCTGGAAAAAAGATTTGAGTTTGAGTTGTTTTATGCAGCATATTTACTGTAGTTTCTGCTCTCATTAACCATTTTCCTGACTCCTCCATGAGAGATTGCAGGGAAGACAATGACTGTTCATAGACAGTGAAAGGAAGCGTAAAACACATCAAAATCCAAACTATGCCTTTAACATCCTGAATATTTCAACATAACCTAAGATCTGTTCCAGAGAGAGGTAAACATCTGGACTGCCTATTCCAAATTTGACACCAAGATGAACAGAAACACGCACGCTCGCCCATCATATTACTAAAGGAAACATCCCAGTCTTGAGTGGGTCAGGTGGTATAGAAATGGTTTTCTCACTGTGTGACGTCAGTCTTCCTGCTGTGTTTCACTGTTCAAACAGTAACATCACACCAACAACAGAGGGTGAAAGGTCAACAGCCTATTTCTGTCCCTTCCCATTAAAAACTTGCTCCTCGGTTCATTGCCGCCACTTTCAAATAATTGACAAAGTTAATATTCAAAGATGTTTTCCCACGAAGTTTTTCCCATCCTCCTACCAAACAAGCACAAATACACCCTGTTCTTCAGACAAAGCAGCACACAGAGGAAACTGCTCTGAGGGCCGTTTGTTGGAAGGTCACAGACGCTCAGCCTCATGCTGGAGTCCAAACACGCCATCATAGGTTTATATATAGATTAAACTAACTAAACAGCAGCTTGTCATATATATTATTGACATTATGGGATGTCCTCTCTGTCTCTATGTCGTCTTGTGTTGAGAATCCTCTTCTGCCCTTTGTGGACCGACACAAACATGACGTACACTGGGCATGGACCAGTGACTGGACCAGTAACTGGTGTGAACGTAAAGTACAATTTTAAAAAGTGGTAGTTCAAACCTGCTCTCGGTTCTTCCTACACATTTCTCTGATTTACAACATAGATGCTCGGTTGCAAAGTCATGGTGTGGAAAATAAAGCAGACTACAGTTATCAGGTGAAAATGTTTTTGAAAAGCTCAGTTGTAATATTAAAAGGCTGCAGCAGTAGTTGGGGTAAGCAGCAGAGTGCAGGCTAGCTAACCAAGCCCGTAGCTTGGCTAATTGACCATCAGATTGTTAGTTTACCTGTGTTAATCTATAAAGAACAGAGAAAGTTAGAACATCAAGCAATCAGAAGCAATAATGCACATTTAGCTAGATTCATCAGTTGTCTCAGATTTTGCGTGGTCTTCCACCTCTGTGTACTTCTATTAAATGCATTCTTTAAAACAACCTCCTCTGTTAGCTGAATATGACATTAAATCTATCCCATTATTTGTGTCTGAAGGACAATTTAGTTATTGTTTTTTTTTTTATATCTAGCTGAAAGGGGCTGATTGGTTAATCAGAGATGATTCTCATTTTAAACAGAGAGACTGACAACACTTTCACATGTGTCTATGTAACATAATTACATAAATACATTTAACAGATATTATTCAAATCAATCCATCCATCCATAGGTGTTCCTTGCAGGGTTGCAAGTGGTGCTGCTGCTCATCTCTAGTGGTCATTTGGGAAGAGGCATAGTCCACTCTGGACAGGTTGCCAGTCCATCACAGGTGAACATAGAAACAAACTGGACAAACCTCCCTGCATGCCCTCATACCTAAGAGCAACTTATAAGATAAGATATTACCCTAACATGTATGCTGCTGGACTTTGGAAGGAAGTCGGAGCGCCCTGGGAGAACCCACCCATGCACAGGTAGAACAACAAGTTCCACACAGAAAGACCCCATGCTGAGATTTGAAGGCAGGACCTTCCTGCTTCGCCACCTTGCCAGCCTGTATTTGTGATAACCAATAATATTATTTTAGCTGAAGCAATGTAAGAATTTGTGCTTTTTTGTTTTAAATGAAAGCAACCAGATGATTAAATCATACATATCTGCTTTAAATGTCCATCGTACTATCGAGAAAATGTGAAACTGGGCTTTATTATCTGTTGAATATGCAGCTGTGAGAGGAAAGCAGACCCAGAACGCGAACACCATGACTATGTTCATGTTGTGTTTCATATACACTCACCGGCCACTTTATTAGGTACACCTGTCCAACTGCTCGTTATCGCAAATTTCTAATCAGCCAATCACATGGCAGCAACTCAATGCATTTAGGCATGTAGACATGGTCAAGATGATCTGCTGCAGTTCAAACCGAGCATCAGAACGGGGAAGAAAGGTGATTTAATTGACTTTGAACGTGGCATGGTTGTTGGTGCCAGACATGCTGGTCTGAATATTTCAGAAACTGCTGATCTACTGGGATTTTCAAGCACTACCATCTCTAGGGTTTACAGAGAATGGTCCGAAAAAGAGAAAATATCCAGTGATCCAGTTCTGTGGCGCAAATGTCTTGTTGATGCCAGAGGTCAGAGGAGAATGGCCAGACTGGTTTGAGCTGATAGAAAGGCAACAGTAACTCAAATAACCACTCGTTACAACCAAGGCATGGAGAAGAGCATCTCTGAACACACAACACGTCGAACCTCGAGGCAGATGGGCTACAGCAGCAGAAGACCACACCAGGTGCCACTCCTGTCAGCTAAGAACAGGAAACTGAGGCTACAATTCACACAGACTCACCAAAATTGGACAATAGAAGATTGGAAAAACGTTGCCTGTTCTGATGAGTCTTGATTTCTGCTGCGACATTCGGATGGTAGGGTCAGAATTTGGCGTCAACATCATGAAAGCATGGATCCATCCTGCCTTGTATCAACGGTTCAGGCTGGTGGTGGTGGTGTAATGGTGTGGGGGATATTTTCTTGGCACATTTTGGGCCCCTTAGTACCAATTGAGCATCGTGTCAACGCCACAGCCTACCTGAGTATTGTTACTGACCATGTCCATCCCTTTATGACCACAGTGGACCCATCTTCTGATGGTTACTTCCAGCAGGATAACGTGCCATGTCATAAAGCATGAATCATCTCAGACTGGTTTCTGGAACATGACAATGAGTTCACTGGACTCAAATTACCTCCAGTCACCAGATCTCAATCCAATAGAGTACCTTTGGGATGTGGTGGAACCGGAGATTCACATCATGGATGCAGCCGACAAATCTGCAGCATCTGTGTGATGCTATCATGTCAATATGGACCAAACTCTCTGAGGAATGTTTCCAGTACCTTGTTGAATCTATGCCACCAAGGATTAAGGCAGTTCTGCAGGCACAAATGGGGTTCAACTTGGTACTAGCAAGGTGTACCTAATAAAGTGGCCGGTGAGTGTACAACATGTATTATATCAGAAAATATAGATTTCTCGTCTGTGTGAGGAGAATATTAATCAGATGATTGGTCTTTACTCTAGAATACAAACCGACAGCTTTCTGTTTATTCCATTTCTCTAACTGTGGGACACCAATTCTCTTAGCCACGCACCATTAACTTGCGGAGTTATGCAATATGGCTGCACGAGTTAAGAATGAAATCATCCAAGAGGTAAATTACTCTGAACATCACCCACTGACAGCTTTTACTGTGTTTTCACAGGTTGATTTCTGCAGAAACAGAACCAGGACACGAAAGAGGAGAATATGTAGGATTTGCTGAATCTGGGAGGAGGGGAAACATTTATCCTGAGAGGCAAAGGGATGATACATAAAAAAGAAAGAAACATGAAAAATATCCTGAGCTGAGAGAACGTCTATGCTGACTCGGAGTCCTAAACTGTCCTGAGAAAACAAAGTGTCACAGAAACTCGGCTAGTTTTCTATTTTTCCTTGTTTTTTTGTCTCTGCAGCCAGAAGGACACAAAATGTGGCTGACAAACAGTCGATGACTCTGCACAACACCGTGGATTTATATTAAATAAAGACATGAAGAACAGAGCTGCGCTTTTCAAGCAAAACACATTGACCTTGAGGACCTGTTCTGGAGAACGAAAAATCCATTGTATGGGAGTCAATAAGTTTGTCCCAAATGAGCAAACATGTGACGAAGATGCAAATACAGAGCAACCCTGACACATTTTAGATGCACTGATCACTTCCACTTCACATCTTTTTACATTTCATCACTCAAAATCCTAAATTTACATATATAATCACAGCAAAGTGGTGATATTATCTAAAACAAAAATGATTCTGTTACTCCTACATGACAAACACATTAACTCCACTCAGACACAGATATGTTTCCTCTCTCCATGACTGAAATCTAAACCTGAAGAACACTGAAGCTGAACCACTGCAGGCAGAAGCTGCCTCATCCAGTCTCAATTATCTGCCTCTCATAATCCTGAGGTAAGCAGTAATCTAACCGACCGGGGACCTCCACCACAGATGCTGGTCCAGCCTCCTAACAACAGCCAGAGCAAGACATCTGCAGAACACAAACAGCAAGAATGAGAGAGGAAAGCAAGACAGACTGGAGAACAGCTGATTCAGAAAACGCTGAGATGAAGAACTCTGTGATTCTGTCAGGGTGACTGACAGCTGGTTCAGATGCTGGAGATGTTCCTGCATCCCTGCAGCTCTTTGCATGTCCCTCACTGCCCTTTTCCCTGCACTCAGACACTAAAAATACTAATAATAACTTAGCATTAAATGTAAAAGAAAATGAAATGAAACAGAGCTCATCCATGGTAACTGCCATGCAACAGGTAGTTACCATGGATGGAAAACTAGTTTAAAAGAAAGAACCAGAGAAAACCTGTTATTTGTTGCAGCTGCAGACTTTAAACCGTCCTACAACAACAGACAGATGATTCTGGTGCTGCATGATTATTGTAACAAAAAAAGAAAAAATATTATTTAGGATTAAATCATCATTGTCACATTACTCAGGGTTTCAAACAGTCAATTTCTAATTGTATTCTTTTTATTATAGCTACGTTAACATTTTCTCGGCTAATTTTAATACAAATACATTTTTTTGAAGTTATTGTTTTGTGATCACTTGAGTAGAAACTAAAACTAAAATATTAGTGGGATTTATGGCACAGCTGATGATTCAATGTGGAAAGAAAACTAAGTAAGTAAACTTTATTTATATAGCACCTTTCACAGACATGGAAAATCACAAAGTACTTTACAAAAAAAGGAACATAACAGTAATAAAAACAATATAAAATCAGTGAACAAATTTTAGCTAAAACCTGCCCGAGTAAATATGTCTTGAGACTTTTTTTAAAGAGTCAGTGGAGTCGGAGCAGCGCAGTGATAGAGGGAGAGCATTCCAGAGCCTCGGGACCACCACCTGAAATGCTCTGTCACCACAGGTTTTAAAATAAGTTCTGGATACCGTCAGCAGCATCTGATTAGAAGATCTCAGAGTCCTAGGAGGACAGAGAGGCTTCAAAAGGTCCACTATATATTTGGGAGTCTCACCATGAAGTGCCTTAAAAGTTAAAACCAAAATTTTAAAATGAGTCCTAAAGGGCACAGGGAGCCAATGCAGAGAGGCCAGAACAGGAGTTATGTGAGCTGTTCTGTGGGTCTTAGTTAAAAGCCTGGCTGCAGCGTTTTGCACAGACTGAAGGCAAGCCATGAAGGATTTACTTAGATCCGCTAATAGGCTGTTACAGTAGTCTAAACGAGAAGAAATAAACGCATGGACAATTATTTCTAGTTCCTTTTTGTGATAAAATAGATCGCAGCTTCGAAATATTCCTTAAATGGTAAAAACAGTTACGAACTAACAGTTTACAATGACTGTCCAAAGACAAAGAACTGTCAAATACAACACCCAAATTTCAGAGACTATTTTTACCAAAGGGTTTAAGAACGCAAGATGCTGCTGATTTCCGCGATTTTATATTCAGGAGCAACGATAAGAGTCTCAGTCTTGTTTGCATTTAACTGCAAGTAGTTGTCATTCAGCCATATTTTGATGTGAGACAGGCAGTTACTGAGTTCAGTCTATTTATATAACTCAGAGGATTGAAACGAACAGTATATCTGAATATCATCAGCATACACATGGTATGAGACATTACTGTAGCATTTTAAAATAAATCCTAATGGGTGTAAATACAATAAAAAGAGTAGTGGGCCCAAAACTGAACCTTGGGGTACCCCACAGCACCGCTGTGCAACATCGGAGTAGACGTTATTCATAAAAACAGTAAAAGACCTTTCAGATAAATAAGAAATAAACCAATTTAAAACAGTGCCAGAAATACCAAAAAAGATCTCTCAGTCTGTTGATAAGAAAAGTGTGATCCACAGTGTCAAAAGCTGAAGTCAGGTCCAGTAAAACCAACACAATGTAGTTTCCAGAATCAGCTGCCATCAACACATCACTAGAAACTTTAAATAATGCTGTTTCTGTGGAGTGCAATCTGCGAAAACCAGACTGAAAATGTCCATAAAATCATTTTCCTCTAAAAAGGAATTCAATTGTTGTGCTACAACCTTCTCAAGGATCTTTGACATAAAAGGAAGTTTGGAGATAAGTCGGTAGTTTTCAGGCAGAGAAGAATCCAAGTTAGGCTTTTTGAGCAAAGGACAGACAGCAGCTTTTAAAACAGCGAGGTACAGATCCGGAACAAAGAGAGGAATTTATCAAGTTTACTACACTGGGACCAATGCAATTAAAAATATCTTTAAAAAGAGATGTAGGGAGGACATCAAGGGGACTCAATGACAGTGTCATATGCACCAATAGATTTGTGATGTCCTTAATGGACACTGGGGTAAAAGAGGACCACTTCTCAGAAGTCAGAAGACGAGGGTCCAGACAGTGGGAAGGTGAAGGAGAGATACTGGCTCTGATGTTGCCAACTTTGTCCGTGAAATAATTTAAAAACCAATTACAGTTAGCATACGTAAAAGCACTTTGAGATGAAAACAATGGAGAAACAATGTTCTTAATTGTTTCAAATAAAATGTTTGGATTTTGTCCTTTAGATTTGATGAGATTAGTGAAATAACTAGCTCTGGCACTCTTGATCATCTCATTTAAGGATCTGATCAGGTCTTTAAGGTGGAGCCTGTGAACCACCAGATCAGTGCATTTCCATAACGTTCAGTTTTCCGACATGTTCTCCTCAAGGTCACGATTTCCTTATTAATCCAAGGACAGTTTGTGCGCTGAACAGTGCTCTGTTTTAAAGGTGCTATGAAGTTGAAAATGTCCTTACAGTAGGTGTTGAAACAGGAAACCGCTAAGTCCACATTCATGTAGTTATAATCTAAGGAGGCAGGATCAAAAAGAGAAATAAAAGCTTCAGCGGTGTGCTCAGTTATGATCCTTCTTTGGATCAAAAGACTAGGAGGAGCAGGATCAGGGCTGAAAGACACATTGAAATATATACACTTGTGATCACTGAAAAATATATCCTCTACATGAACATCTTCCACATTAAGACCTAAAGAGAAAACAAGGTCTAAAGTATGGCAAGGTGAGTAATATGCTGATGACAGGCAGGTGGAGGTCCCAACTAGCCCGGCTCCCGGTGACGTGTCCGACTCCCAGCTGGATGGCACAATCCGCAGACAGCGAGAAGGTCCCCATTTCTCTGCTAGAAATCTACGCAATCATCTTAAACGAATCTGGACTCTGGCTCTAGATCCCCTTTTTTGTTTTTCACGTCTGGAGCTTTGTAGAAAACACCCGGATGAGCAGCAAACAAACGAAGGTGGACAACTCCCTCTGAAACTTCTCCAACAGTCACAACAAACCATCAGCGACTCTTTGATCACCAACAGTGCACCCAGTTGTAAACACGGGCACCAAAAGTGCCAAAGTTTTTATCCAGACTGATAAATGCTAAATAAATTAAAAATAAAAGCACCAAATTTAAAAACTGCAAACGGGTAAAAGGAGTAAAACCAGCGAAGCCACACAAAGGCGCCATCTTGCCCCACCCCGTTTACCCAAAACTGCAGACTGTTCTGTCATTTGTTGCTAAATACATTTAGGTTCATGTTAAAAATGCCCCGGGCTAAAAGACATCAGCAATGACCTCAAAGAAGCAACTGTTGTTGCTAAAAAACCTGTGGTCCAAAAAAAACAGAGATCATTCAAAATCTCAAAACAAAATAAATAGCTCGATAAATAAATATATAAAATTCACAGACCAACCAAATAAGATGATTTACATGAACATCTAATACAATACTCAGGACTTCATGCTGTGGTACCACAAACCACAAAATTAACCAGAACATGACGTTTCATGTATAACAAGGACCTGCAGCAATTCCAAAGTCCTTATCTTTAAAGTGGAGACATTTGATCATAATGCACAGCTCCATGTTTGGAAAAAAAACAAAAACAGCAGCTAATCACAAAAAGAAACACTGCAAAAGAGAATCTAGGTGCTGCAACGGCCCAGTCAAGTCCAAACCTCAACCTGAATGAAATCCTATGGAGAGCTGTGCAGAAGCAAACATCTGGAGAATTCCTTCATGATGATGTGAGAGATCCAGAGTCAGAAACAGAGCAAAACATAAAACAAATATTACTGACTGGTACAGTGGAAAACCTCACAAAACGATCAATTTTCTGTTGTTTCCTTTTTTTATATTTATTTTTTTTAAAGGACATCTGAAGGTTGTTTGCCACTAAATGTTTTAAGTTGAAAAGGATTTTGATTTTGTATTAAGGAGCTTTCTGCAGCCTTAAAGTGAACCAAACTGCTTCAATACATCAAGACAGAGGCTCACGTTTAAACCTCCTCACCTGCTTCCTCTGCTTAGACATCCAGCTGATGAAAATATATCTTCTCTGGTTCTTTGCTTGTCTGAAATAATATCAAGAATTTCATCCTGATGCTGAACCTTTATGTCCATCATAGCTTCACATTCAGTTCAATGCATCACTAATGTCTGCATTTAGTCTTCTGTTGCTGCAATTTTGGAGTCATAAACACGTTGATGTCATCATCCCTTTAATTATTTATATAAAATCATGACATCAGAAAATCTCATGAGTCATGCACTGCTGTGACTCATGGGATGTCATCACCGTTCATGTCAGGATCATTGTTGCACATGTCCTACACTCTGCTGTTGGGTGTAAGTCTCTAAAACTCATATTTACATTTACATGCAGATTTACTGGTTCCTTCTTTTCTCTCAAGTTATTTCTGGATCCTCTCTGATGTATTTTGAAGCTGCCGCCTCACTGACATCTGCTGTGTGATTGTTCAAAGCTTCAGCTGCCTGCAGAGACTTCTGAAGTTTCTGCTCAGCTCTCACGTCTCAGACAGTAAAACACTGACATGACACCAGAAATTAATTTCAGGATGTCCAGATCAAATTTTATTCAAATATAGAAACAAAGACAGCAGGTGCAGAGAGGAAATAAGTATTTCTAATGTTTTTCTCAGTAATCGTATTTCTAATGTGACTATTGACATGAGGCTGCACGGTGGTGCAGTTGGTAGCACTGTTGCCTTGCAGCAAGAAGGTCCTGGGTTTGATTCCCAGCCTGGGGTCTTTCTGCATGGCGTTTGCATGTTCTCCCCGTCCATGCATGGGTTCTCACCGGGTACTCTGGCTTCCTCCCACAGTCCAGACATGCCTGTTAGGTTAATTGGTCTCTCTAAATTGCCCTTAGGTGTATAAATGAGTGTGTGGTTGTTTATGTGTTGCCCTGCGATGGACTGGCAACCTGTCCAGGGTGAACCCCGCCTCTCGCCCATAGACTGCTGGAGATAGGCACCAGCTTCTCTGTGACCCACTATGGAATAAGCGGTAGACTGACTATTGACATGAGATTCAGTAACGCTGCTGTTCCATTTTATTATCTGTGGGATCATTTGTGTTGACTTCTTTATATGTGGATTATGTTGTATGCATTTCCTGGTTTGTTACAGACATCTGGTGTGAATTTGATGTGATCAATAGAAACACATAGTTTTATGCTTCTCCGCTTTATATTACTCCAGTTAAATATAAACATTAAAATTCCACAGACAACAACAATAAAACATTTTATAACCAATAATTAGGAATTAGAAACATTTGTATTGATGTGACACACTAATGTGTAATCACATAAAATATTTGTATTGGTTAAAGGAGGGAAAAAGTCACTTTGGAGATGACTTTGTTTAAGTTGTAGTTACATCCCCATGCCAGAAGGTGGCGCATTCCTCTGTGACACAGAATAGCGAGGTTATAGGTCTCCATCTCCAACATGGCAGAAACGAGGCATTGAGAAACTTCACCAGTCGTCTGTCTCATTTCCTTGTGTTTTACAGGAACATTTAATCTGTTTAACAGGCTCAGACCCTGGCTCTGTTGCATTGACTTATGTTTATTTTAAATCTTGAACTAAATTAGAATCAGATGCAAACAGTTTAAAGTGCAACCTCTAGAAGTCCATGTAACGTTTAGGATTTCATTAACATCATCGGAGCAGAGTGGTGGTGTGTGCCATGTCATTCCTAAAGTCCGGAGCCTCACTGTGATTCCAAGCTGCAGGGTGAATGACAGACATTCCCAAAATAGCACGAGCCTCGTTAAATATTTTAGTGAATCAGATGGAAGCATAAGGAGGAGGAGGAGGAAGACCTGAGGAGGAAGACAAATAAGCCCCACATAAATCATGAGTGTTTCCTGATCCGTGTCCGTGTGTTCAGGGATTCTTCCATGAGGTGAAGCTGTCCTGTTCGGTAGCCCAAGCTCCTGACAATAAGTTCCTGTTTTATGGGACAGATTTTCCCTTTGGATGCCCAAACGGCACGAGTACTAAACTATTCATAGACTCAGCCACAGTTGCTGGGATCCCGTTGGTTACTGGGATGGAGATGGATTTAACGCTAGGTTGGAAATAGATGTGTTTTAAAGAGATGTCTTTAAATTCAGATCTGAACTGATAAAAAAGATTCAGGATTTTAAACCTGAATGCTTCACATTGCTTTATGCTCATTTCTGCAGTGACGGGATAGAATGAGTCATTTGAAATTTATTTAGCATCATTTATCTAAGGAAATGGACAATTTTTTCAAGGACAACCTACCTTGTTCCTTCCTGCGTTCCCTTTTCAAGAGTGAAGAACGTGAGAAGATTGTGTTTGTTTCTTAGGATGGATTAAACTAAGTCTAAATAAGCGATTTCCCAACATTATCTCTGTTCTAATAATAGAAGTACAAGTTCAGAAAGAATCAAAGTGGCAGCAAGACGCCGAGAGCAGGTCTGCTAAAGAAAAACAGAACAGGAGAAAACTGATGGAGGGCTGCGATTGGCTGACAGACCTCTGGGATGCTGCGCCGCCAGTTGATAATCAGCAGTCTGTGAGCAGATAACATGACAAAATTATTTTAATACACAGCACCATGAAACTGTGGAGGATAAAACATCACATCTGAACTCAGAGGTGGAGCGAAAGTAAAGCTGCAGGCCGCCATGTCAACTGGTTTACTATGACTTCACCCAGATTCTCTCCCACACACACACACACACACACACACACACACACACACACACACACACACACACACACACACAGGAGTGCTTCCGGCAGATCTCAGTCAGCTCTGTATCGATCTGTTCCAGGAAGTGCATCCTGCGGTCAGACTGTCCGTCAGCTCTTTACGACCAACTCTAATGTTCTTTCCACCATTCACTCTTCGCTCTGATTGCTTCTTCATCCACGATCATTTATCCTTCCAGCAACTTCCCTCATTATTCAAATAATATTTCATATAAGAACAGCTGGATTATTAACATTAGAAAAAAACAGATGTACAAGAAAGTCAGTTATTTATCACATGAACAGGATGGAGTAAGATACAAAGACAGACCTAGGTCTGTCTTCAGGAAGAGGGGGTGTCTTCGTAAAGAAGGAGCTGCAGCCAAAAGAGGAAGCTCTGGACTCACTGGTCCATCTATGATCTAACCCTCACATGTGGTCATAATATATGGATCATGTCTGGATATGAACGACTAAAATTAGCTTCCTTTGTAGGTTATCTGCGCCATGCCATAAAGTGAAAAGCTTCGTCTGTCCATCCATGCATCCGTCCGTCCGTCCATCCATCCGTCCATCTGTCCATCCATCCGTCCATCAATCCATCCATCCGTCTGTCCATCCATCCATCCATCCATCCGTCTGTCCATCCATCCATCCATCCATCCGTCCATCAATCCATCCATCCGTCTGTCCATCCATCCATCCATCTATCCGTCTGTCCATCCATCCATCCATCCGTCCATCAATCCATCCATCCGTCTGTCCATCCATCCATCCATCCATCCGTCCATCCATCCGTCTGTCCATCCATCCATCCATCCATCCATCCGTCTGTCCATCCATCCATCCATCCATCCGTCCATCCGTCCGTCCGTCCATCTGTCCGTCTGTCCATCCATCCATCCGTCCATCCGTCCGTCCGTCCATCTGTCCGTTCGTCCATCCATCCATCCATCCGTCCATCCGTCCGTCCGTCCATCTGTCCGTTCGTCCATCCATCCATCCATCCATCCATCAATCCATCCATCCGTCTGTCCATCCATCCATCCATCCATCAATCCATCCATCCGTCCGTCCATCTGTCCATCCATCCGTCCATCAATCCATCCATCCGTCCGTCCTCTGCTCTGTTGTCCAGCCTGCGTTTGGCCATCTTTCTTTCTTTTTCCTTTACAATGGTCGATCTCTAGCTCTCATTAGTCACCCTCCAACTCCTCCCCTCGTCATTTTTCCAGGATCCAGAGAGTGCATTAGGCGATTAAACAGAAGCAGAGACGAAGCACCACCTGTCGGTATGCCAACTCCCCTTGAGCTACACTTTTCCCATCCTCTCATCTTCCTCAGTAGTTTTTATTTCTCCATCTCCTAAATTGGTTCTCCTTCAGTGGGAAAGAATTTCCTTTTTAATTCATTTTCAAAAGCCTTTTTATCATTCTTCGTCACTTTGACTCTTCACTCCTGCTTTCCAGTTTTCTGTTCATCTCCCTTTCAGTGATTGTCATTTTCACAGATGCTTTTACCTCCTTCCACCCCTGCTGCTCGAGTTTATCAGTTTTCATCCCTCATTTACGGCGTCTCTCCTGCATCATCTTCTCTCAGCTCATTTTCCATTTACCTTGCTGAAGCTCTTTTAGCATATTTTAGACGGCATCTCATCAGCCCCCGGGCTGGTTTTATGTCTACCTCTGCGTCCTGCCGGTGGAAATATTTATCATCTTTATTGCAGAAGCCTGGATGTTGTTGCACCGAAACACCGGCTCCATGTTAAATAAATTCAAAGCACCCAAATACATCAGCAAGAAACTGAAGGTCCCTCGGCAGGAGATAGAAATTAGCTCTGGCTATAATCTTGCATTTTTACATTGTGTTTATGAATATGCATTGTCCCTTTTACAAATAAAGACATACAAATATAAAACCGTCCTGAAGGTGTTTTCGGTTATGCAGTAAAGTAAAGATTTTTCTTGGTTTCAAAACTCTGCCAGTTTGAAGTTTAAGGTTCATCCAAAAGAAAAGCATTCAGCCAAAGATGGAGGAATATGATCAGGATCTCCATCAGCCTGTGAGTCGGTGTAATCCTCATGATGAATTGAAGGTGATTAAAATCCAGAAACAAACTGAAGGTTTGGTTTCATGTGAAAAGTAAATGGCCAAAAGCATTTGGATGTTCCCACACGTGGACATGGATGATGATATAAATAACCACCATCCAGCATTCTGAGGGGTGCCTGCTGTGCCTTAAAACCTCTTCTTTCTCTGGCTGCTTCCTTTAGGGGGCGCTACAGAAGATCACCTTCCTCCCTCACCGTATTCCTTGTGTAAAACCATTCCACTGTAGATCAGTTTTGAACAGTGAGAGAGATGATCTTTCGTAGGACAGAGGGCAGGGAGTTCAAAGTGACTGAAGGCTCTGCATCCCATGGTGGTACAGTGGTGGATGGAGAGGAGAGGAAAAAAGAGGAGGATGATCTGAGAGAGCAGGTGGGGATGGAGACATATACAGGTCCTTCTCAAAATATTAGCATATTGTGAAAAAGTTCATTATTTTCCATTATATAATGATGAAAATGTAACATTCATATATTTTAGATTCATTGCACACTAACTGAAATATTTCAGGTCTTTTATTGTCTTAATACGGATGATTTTGGCATACAGCTCATGAAAACCCAACATTCCTATCTCACAAAATTAGCATATCATTAAAAGGGTCTCTAAACGAGCTATGAACCTAATCATCTGAATCAACGAGTTAACTCTAAACACCTGCAAAAGATTCATGAGGCCTTTAAAACTCCCAGCCTGGTTCATCACTCAAAACCCCAATCATGGGTAAGACTGCCGACCTGACTGCTGTCCAGAAGGCCACTATTGACACCCTCAAGCAAGAGGGTAAGACACAGAAAGACATTTCTGAACAAATAGGCTGTTCCCAGAGTGCTGTATCAAGGCACCTCAGTGGGAAGTCTGTGGGAAGGAAAAAGTGTGGCAGAAAACGCTGCACAACGAGAAGAGGTGACCGGACCCTGAGGAAGATTGTGGAGAAGGGCCGATTCAAGACCTTGGGGGACCTGCGGAAGCAGTGGACTGAGTCTGGAGTAGAAACATCCAGAGCCACCGTGCACAGGCGTGTGCAGGAAATGGGCTACAGGTGCTGCATTCCCCAGGTCAAGCCACTTTTGAACCAGAAACAGCGGCAGAAGCGCCTGACCTGGGCTACAGAGAAGCACTTTTCTTTTATTGGTCGGATGAAATATGCTAATTTTGTGAGATAGGAATTTTGGGTTTTCATGAGCTGTATGCCAAAATCATCCGTATTAAGACAATAAAAGACCTGAAATATTTCAGTTAGTGTGCAATGAATCTAAAATATATGAATGTTAAATTTTCATCATTACATTATGGAAAATAATGAACTTTATCACAATATGCTAATATTTTGAGAAGGACCTGTAGACTGCTGCTCCATTTATAGTTGCTGTCAGACTTGGAGTGAAAGAACAGAACCAAAGAAGGTTCTCGGCAGCAAGTGATCCACAGTCTTTTGACGTCACGTTTTCAGTTTGACTTAGAAAGGTTGGAACCACAAGCAAGCAGGTCCTAACAGTAGTAACGGCTCCACGTAACCTGAGTCGACCCGTAGTGAACTGCTCTGAGTAGGGACTAGTGGAAAAGGGGCATTAGAGATAAGATGAGGAGCTGCATCATCCAAGGGTGAGAGCTTGAACTAGAGCCCCTGCTGCTACATATCGAATAGAGTCCGCTGAGATGGTTCAGGACACCACCTGGATGCTGCCCTTTGGTGTGTTTCAGGGCTCAACCCACAGAACAGACAAGCTGAAGGGAGCTTCCTCTGTTGGGTGACCGGGTTCTACCTTAGAGATAAAGTGAGGACATCTGTCATCCGAGGCAGAACTGCTACTCCTCCACATCAAAATGGGTCTTATTTGACCAGGAACCTTCCTTTGAGGGTTTCCATGAATGTCCTATGGGGAGGAGACTCCAGGAAGATGTTCAGTACTTTGGCCTTGGGAATATTGTGTAAGAGCTTGAAACGAGCCTCCTGATGAAACTCTGACACAGAAGGTGGCGCTAAAGATACAACAGGCTGAGATAGAGGACAATCCAGCAACAACCGATTGTTTTAAATGAGTTATGCTCGTAACCACATCTGTATTAATTAACATAAAGGAACCTCAGAATCAGAAACTGCTGAAATCACAACAGGTGGATGACAAATCAATACAATGTCGCCTCCTACTGGACAGGAGACTAAAACGACTCACTGAACAGTATGAATCTGAGCACAGAGGCATTAAACTGGTTGTTAAGACTTTAAGGAACTCTTGGCATCCTCTTTTCCAAACATCTAACCTGTTTTATTAAAGGACTCCCAACATTTCAGCTGAAAGTTGTTTAGTGAAGTGAAACTGAAAATACATTTCTACTCTGACCTATTAAAGAAATATGCGAACCAATGAATATTCTTCAGGAAAACACACCAACTTAGGTGATAATGGAGTTTTTATTTCTTTGTTGCTGGTTCATAAACCAACAGCTGCAGGAAACAGAAGTGAATAAACTGCAGAGAGACAAAGACGCATAGAAAGAACGACACAAAGCTTGGCCTTGTGAGGACAGAGACATCAGGACACAGCAGAGCTCTCAGTGGGTTCGTCCGTCCATAAAGTTCATCAACCCGCTGCACAGAAACAACAACCACGTGTTTCTGAATGACGGCGACTGCACACATGTACAGTAGGGGCTGTGCTGCGGTGGATCAATTACGCCACGGTGGACGTGTGGGTTTGTTTTCCACACAAACAGAAGAGCCATTCACTGATAGCCTAACATCCCAACGCTCAGTCTGAATGCAGTTTCATCTGTTTGTTACAAATGATCAAATCAAAGTTGGATTCAGTTTCTATTTGAGGGTTCAGAAATGTTTTCCCAGCAGCTGGTGGTATAGGAGTTCCTGACTGGTTCGGTTAATGAGCCACTGGGAGTTTTTTGGTTCCTTTCAGATTTTCTTTTCAAACATATGCTTGATAATTTAGTTGTGGACAAAAAGAAGACTGGAAAAAATGGGAATATATATATTGCGTCAGGAGTATTGTTTGGATCGGAGAGATGAGAACATTGCTCCAGGGTTTTCTGGTAAAGAAGGTGCTGAGCTAAAAGGAGAAGGTCTGGATTTATTGCTCTATCCTCTGCCTATGGTCTCGAGATATGGATCATGACTGAAAGAATCGGATCCTGGACACAAGCAGCCAGAATTCTCCCTCATGGAGCTCGGAGTAGAGATGCTGCTCTGCCACATCAAGAGGACTATGTCGAAGTGCTCCATCTGTTTAGGATCATTCTGAAGGTTTTCTGGTGAAGGAAAGATCCAGAGCTCTACAAAAAGAATTCAGTCAGCAAATTTGAGTTCTGTGTGGATTTTCTCTGATCCAAGTCAACTCAAATATATACATAATCCTGTAGCAATATTTGGATGAAGGTTCTGCTAGCCGGTTCCTCCTCGGCCACACTCATTCTTGGGCCACCAGCAAGCGTTTGGCATCATTCTGGTGGATATTCCAACATCCTTCTTGGCAGAGTTGGTATGGCTGCTCTCCTGGCTCTCATGAACCCAGCTTCTAACCAGTTTCTGTGTAAGGCCCTTTATTCAGCACCCAGCAGTTTCAGCAGGAAAGCAGTAGACCTCTCTGTTTGATCACAGTGCCCTCCGTGTAACAAGGAGACGGACACTTATTGAAGGTTCTGGTGGGCTCAGTTCTTCCAGCCCTCCAACTGGACAGCAGTGTTGCTCTGTGTTCCTGCAGCAGCAGTAAAGATAGGCAGGTTCGGCCAGTCTGAGAGAAAAGAGTAACCACTGCTGTTCACTCTGATCTGCTTTTACTACACTGTTTTTGTATGTTTTGCTGCATGTGACTCACCATCAGACTCTGCAGCATTTATAAACAGCTTCCTCTTCTGAAGCTGCAGCATGTAAAAGTTTCTGCTTCTTTTTTAGACATTTTTCTCTGCTCACTACATGTTTTATTACTCCTGTCACTCAGGAGAGCTGCAGGTCATGGTTGTCACTTCGTGAATTTACTGTTTTAGTGAGTTACTGTTTGAATTGTTGTTCACTTGTGAGTAATTTAGCTATATTCAGCCAAATACTGAGTTATGGCGGAGATGTGTCCCAGCTTGGAATAAAACTAGATCATCCAGTTAATCTTGTTTTACTCCAGTTTAAAGCCCAGGCAGGAAGCAGATTGCTCCAATATTTACCATCGGCATAGAGGAGTATTAATACTGAAAGAATAATTTTCAGCAAAAGAACATAAACCATCCTATTCAAATCAGAAGCTTTGGATAAAACTCTGAGGTCAGATAATATAACAAGCATTCCCAAAGAAACACACGGCTGGATTTGCTGCACTCCAGCGTAGCTTTAATTAACCCAAAAACACCTGATGGATGTTTCTGATCTCTGCGGAGGGTCACTGTGTCACTTTTCTGACCTGCTTACACACACACACACACACGGCAGCCTCACCCCGACTCCTGAGATTGAAGCGAGTCTGATAGATGGAATCAGCGGAGGCTCGGTGTCAAGCATAGGTCAGATACATCAAACACACTCACTCGAAGCAATAAATGCTGAGACACGTCCACATACACACTGACGTCTGATTGAAAACATCCTCCCTGGACGCTCGGTAAATAAAAACCTGATGACACGGTGGCGGGACCAGCTGCAGGATTCATTCTGCTGTTTAATTTAAGCAGCTTCACGGCCTGCAGCTCACACTCCATTTTAGTTTTTTTTATTTCAGTGAATCAAGAATATCCATCAACCCTGTATGGAGCAACAAGATCTTCTCTAAATTACAACGCTGTTTATTTCTCTTTGGATACACGTGTGTTGTGGTGGCTTTGAATGTGTGCTCATTGAAATGCTAAAAATATCCTCTAACCGACTAAATGTGGCCAGACAAAAGCAGCAGTAGAGAGGAAAGGCCTTTTCAGTCCATGAACTGTGTCTGGAAGACAGACCTCTGGTAGCTCTGGTCTGCAGCCTCTTTGGAAACTCCACCGTAGCTCTTAATAACTTTGGCTAAAAATGATAAAGAACCATCTAAAGTTTTAAATATAGATATAATTATAAATGCAGGTTTTTTCTATCGACTAATTGCATTAAATGTCCGCACCAGAATGATAATAAAGGTTCCAGTAAGACTTTCTTAGGTCGTTCGGTTGTAAACTATTTGCTTTATTTTACTCCTTTTCCACAGATATTAACATCCCAGAGAAGAAATTATATCCATACTCCATCTTTCCTTAAGCTTAAACATGAAGATAAAATGGTGGTGATGACAAATTTCCTATAGTAGATATTTATCACAAATTAGAAGTTGTCTATTTTTTTAAAAGGTAACGGCTCTAAATCCGTTTTTCTAGCTGGACTGAGGCTCTTTGGGTTGTAAAGGCTCCTGACCCACCTCATCTCCCCTTATGAGCTGCATCTATAGGTTCGACCCTTATAGTTAGACAGGTTTCAGATTCAAACATTTAGGATAAATCTGTTATTTTAAGGTTTGTTTTGTGGCACCAGTGGCCTTTATTTTGTCATCTCTCTTTGAAAACAATCAGACAGGAAATGTGATGAAGAGAGGCACATTCAATTCAATTCAATTCAATTCAATTCAATTCAATTCAATTCAAAAATACTTTATTAATCCCAAAGGGAAATTAAATATTGTTGTAGCTCATATTATGAAGGTTTCCTCAAAGAGCCGCTGTAGATGCTGATGGCTGTGGGCAGGAAGGATCTCCTGTAGCGCTCCGTCTTACAGCAGATCTGAAGAAGCCTCTGACTGAAGACACTCTGTTGTTGTAGGACAGTCTCATGAAGAGGATGCTCAGGGTTCTCCATAATGTTCTTCATTTTATGAAGAATCCGTCTTTCCACAATGATCTCCAGAGGTTCCAGAAGAGTCTCCAGAACAGAACCAGCCTTCTTTATCAGCTTGTTGAGCTTTTTTAAGTCCCTGGTTCTGATGCTGCTTCCCCAGCAGATGATGGTAGAAGAGATCACACTTTCCACAACAGACTTATAGAAGATATGCAGCATCTTGCTGCAAACACTGAAGGACCTAAGCTTCCTCAAGAAGTATAGTCTGCTCTTCTTGTAGATGGCGTCACAGTTGCATCTCCACTCTAGTCTGTTGTCCAGGTGAACATCGAGGTATTTATACTCCTCCACCACCTCCACTTCTTCTCCCATGATGGAAATAGTGTTTGACTTATTCCTGTTTCTCTTAAAATCTACAATCATCTCCTTTGTTTTAGTCACGTTCAAAATGAGATGATTGTTTCCACACCATGCCACAAAGAGGTCCACCACCTTCCTGTACTCAGCTTCTTGTCCATCTCTGATCCACCAACGACTCCAGAATCATCTGAGTATTTCTGCTGATGACAGGAGTCTGTCTTGCAGCACAGGTCACCTTGGCCAAGACTCCTTTTGATGTGGAGGAGCAGCAGCTCTACTCTAAGCTGCCCCAGATGATGGAGTTCTCCCTCTCATCTCTAAGACAGAGAAAGCTCATTTCAGCTGCTTGTTTCCAGTCCTGATCCATATCTCAGAACCATGTGTAAGTGTTAGAGCATGGAGCAGTAAATCCAGTTCCTTCACCACCACAGATAAAAGCAACAACTCATCGCTGCTAAAGGTTTGGTCCAGTTTTCCACCTCCTGCTGATTTTCATCAACATGCTGAGATTTCATCATCTGTGAAACAAGCCAGTCAAATCAAGTATGGTCCTACTGTAGCCCAGAAGGGACAATCCACACAGAAGCTCTAAGTATGCACACACACACACACACACACACACACACACACACAGTATTTAAACAGAAATGAATGTCATTAATTAGATGATGTTCTTCTGTGAGCTTACAGCCATTTTTAGAACAGCTCCATGTGTTACATTAAGGAGATTTTTCCAGTTTGGGACAAGGACGGCCATCCTCTTGTTGTCCGTTTCCATGGTAACTGAGCTCAGGTGAAAGGTATGGAGAGAGGCAGAGGCGAGGTGTCTCTGGGAGCGTCTCATCCATCACATCCAGCAGTGCAGGTTTATTTGGTGACTTTTAGCTTTCACTGTCTAACTTTATCTGATAACTGAATATTTAAAAGATGGACGAGAACTTTCTGCTCTGCTTCACAGATTTTTACAGCCTTTCCTCTACTGTTCCTCTTTATTACTGAATAAAAAACAGGAGCGAAGAACCAAAGCTTGATTTATAAGTCCAACCTTATTGTAGGTGTTTAATAAGCTTAAAACACATCACTTCTCCACAAGCTGACTAAAAGACCTGGTTCATCTCTGGGAGAGTTGAGGAAACTGCCTGATCGTTAGATACATTTCAGTGGAGACAGCAGTGATTCTGGTGATGTAACATCAGAATTAAGCTGAAGTCAGAAGAAACAATAGTTGGTCTAAACCTTCCAGAAAAAAACAAGGAAACTATGTCCGACTGTCGTTAAACCTGTGAGAGACATAATTATTTGATCGTCTTGCTGATTTTCTCAATATACAGATTAAGAAACGAGGACAGTGAGACTGAATATCAACTAATGTTTAATTTGCATATCATTAAAATATGATGCTAAACCAACAAGCCTGAATTCTGGCTGCCACACATTGTTTATGTAGTGCAAAGAGTTCAACCAACCAATCAAATGACTCAATAACAGATACTCCTGAGGTCTTCTCAGCTCCAACGTCTCCACCACCATCAGCAGCCAGATACCATCCCAGACAGGGCGGTAGATTGGCACACGGCTGACTGACTTTGCAGAGAAAGAAAACGTCCTGCAGCAGAAGATAAACTGGATTTCCTGAGAGCAGCTTTGAGAAACATAAAACACACAAACATTTCATACCGGAGCAAGAAATCTGCAGATTGTAAACCTCTTTGTTTTAACCTGAAACATTTTTGGTTTTATTTTCTTGGTAGAGGTCATCAGATTTTAGTCTCACGTGACGTCACAAGCCCTACAGACTGACTAGCTGTTCTCTCCACTGCATGTAAACTATTGAGAACTACTCTGGGTTTTACAGAACTTCACTTCGAAGTAATCAGAACTCTCTGCTTGAATGCTGAATCCCACGAAGACAAAGTCACACAGTCCACTCCAGAAGACAAACAGTACAGGAAGACCCAAACACCCAGAACTGGAGGGTTGTCGTCTCTGGCTGCAGAGAGTAAACCGGCTGAACAGTCCTGGATTCATCTGTTCACTTTCTCACTGAGACATATTTTACTTTCCGGATAGGTTCTGAGAAACTAAAGTAAGAAACTACACACAAACAGGCGAATCTTTGGGCCGTCTGACCCACATCCTGACTGATCTCAGAGCGGCTCTATGGTTCCACATAAGAAGGCCGTGCTGGGGCTCGACTCGGTTATACCGATGATGTGAGTAAACAGCTGGCATCCGAACATAAGGTCCAACATGTGGGGAGGCTTCTTTATACTTCCGTTCAGCTGAGCTAACTACTGTTTGTAAGGAGGAAGTTAAACATGTGGTCCTGAATCCTGGAGAGTTAGTCAGCAGATAGCAGAGAAAACACTGGCAGAAGGTGGAACCTTCTGATGGTCCTACTCCGGGTTAAAGAACATCATAAAGCAGCAGTTTGTTTGTCTACATGTGCAGATGTTCTTCACACAGAAAAACCAGAGCTGCACAGAAAAGGCAGGAAAAATCCCAGACAGAAAAACAATGAATAAATGTTCTGAGTTAAAGAAACATCCTTCCTCCTGTTGTGTGACAATCACAGGTTCCTTCACATGGAAATTTCTCTCTCATTTACCTCAATACAGCAACAATGATCACTGGAGCACTATTAAAATTACTTGGGTTTTCAGGAAAAAGCAACACTATTGACTCACAGGCAGACGGCAGGGGTCCTGGTTCAGTTTGACCCCCTGCAGCCCTCATTCTCTGCAGAGAGGAAGCTTCACAGCCAGAATACTTCAAGGAACAGAACCAGAAACTGTTGGAGAAGCTGAGAGGTGCTGCTGAGTGCCAGAACAGAGACGATGCTTCACATCAGTTAATAACGGAGACACATTCTTTAGGTGAAATAAGAGTTTCATCAACGAACATCCTCACATCTAATGAAGAAGGATCATGTTTGAACTCTGGGCCAATTGTCCTCTGACAGTTTTAATTCTTACAAGTCACTTGTCATTACCCCTCTTAGTGCTCCCAGAGACTCTCTCCTCCTCCTCAGTCCCTTTTTAACCTCCAACCTTCTCCATCTCACGCTTCATCTCCGCTAGGATCATCTGTCACAGAGCTTTCCTTATTTCTCCCCTGCCACAGATCATATGTTCTTCCAAGCTTTATTTGTTCCAGTCTCCATCTTCCTCACCTCCAACTGCCCCCCCGTCTCATTTCTCTGGAGACTTTAAGTGCATTAGGATAAAAGGCTCTCCACCCCTCTTAAGGTCTTCCTTCGGGCTCTGCAGCTCTCTCCTGAAGCTTCCTCTCAGGCAAAGTGAAAGAAGATCACTCAGAGTGCATTTCACTGAAGCTGGCCGCTGTGCAAAGCAAATGTTTACCATTAAGAAATATGATTTAAATATATTTTACGCATAGAGCTGGCAGTATGTGCCAACTATACAAAAGGAGAATAAACTTTTTCAGTGCTAGATCAGGAGTCACAGAAGTTACATTAGGAATGGAGTTCTGTGGGTTTTGTTGTTGGCTCAGTAGTGGACCACTTTTTAATGAAATGTTCTGGCTAAAGATTATTCCAGAGAACGCCACAGAGGGATATTTCCAACGTTTCCAGTCTTGCATTTAATGAAAATATACAAAATAAATGTTGGATCACAGAGAAGGTGTGATAGGAGATGGAGGTCCAAATAGACAGAATGTCAGAACCACTCTAAACACTGCTGTCATGATCGCATGCTCACAGAGCAAATCATTGAAATCATGAATAAATTTGTTAGAAATGAATAA
Organism: Girardinichthys multiradiatus; assembly: GCF_021462225.1. NCBI lineage: Eukaryota > Metazoa > Chordata > Actinopteri > Cyprinodontiformes > Goodeidae > Girardinichthys > Girardinichthys multiradiatus. The sequence goes on along the minus strand of NC_061812.1, from coordinate 2,016,601 downwards.
AATTTGATGATAAAACATTTTTCTAAGAATTAGTTGGTGCATTTCTGCATGAAACAGCATCATCAGAACCACACAGTTTCCCTTTTCAAGCTGATTCAAAATGACAGGGAAAAAACCATAAAAACCAGGAGAACATTGATGAAAACCGGTTCTTCTTCATTCAGCTCCTCATCACAGCGAAAACAAAAGCCGCTGCTGCAGGGGTGTGAAAACTTCATACGGCTGGTTGGTTTTTTTCCCCAAACAAAAGCTAAATATTAAATATATCGTCATTATATTGCCAAAGAAAATTATGTGAACAAACTCAAAAAGGCAAAATCTCAAGTTAAGTCAAAGAAGAAGCTGAACCATCTCTGGAATCTTAGAGGAACTTCAAACTCTTCAGTCAGCAACAAAAACTGAGCCAAACAGAGGAGTAGGTCACAAAGCTGAGCCACATCAGCCATGGATATGTCTTTAATCATGGGTCCACCAGCGCTCCTTTAATTAACAAAGTTCCCGCCAGTCCACTGACCGGCTGAGTGATAAACAACCAGCAGGAGACCTACAACGATGGCCTGAAGCTAATGAATCTGCAGCTCAGGAGACCAATGAAAGTTCAATGCTCTGAAGAGAGGAGCTGCGCAGAGCTGCATGTTCAGATGTCTACCAGGACACCTCCATCCAGAAAACAGAAACAGAGAAAACTGAGGGAACTAAACACAAACAGAGAAGAAGGAAAACGACTATGAAATCCCGCAAGAGACCAGGAGGAGGAGAAGTGGACAGAAATCAGACCTCATTAACAGGTGTCTGAATTTTAATTTAACACTGACCTCCTTTTCTGCAGGGAAGATTAAAAACTAACATAAGTGGATATTTGTGCTGTTTTCTCTCTGCTGCAGTGATGCAAACAAAGTTCATATGGTTCCCTACTGAGCTGATGTTACCTTCAGGTCTGACAGCTTCAGTCTCTGAGCAGCCTTGCATCACTTCAGGAGGAGGAAACAGATTGCTGCGCTGCACTTTGAGCTAACCTTAAACTACAGACTGTTGGAGCTTTTGTCATCTTAGCTAATGTCCTACATTTCCAAAAGTCCATCCAGACGCTGAGGAGGGACTTAAAGACCAAACAGTTTCCTGCTGATGACGATTCTTCACCAGAATCAAGTCATTGATTTATTTTTTACTTTGTGTTTCCTTAAACTCCTTAAGAAACGGTTTAAAATGCTGGTTGCTACTTTAATTTTCAACCAATCATAGATCACTGTGATCCAATTATTAACAGTCACCACCAGGCATGGACCAGCTTCAGGTCACGATTTGAACACAACTGAAACATTGTGCCACACATTTCTTTAAACTCTGCTAATTAGGATGCAAAAAAGACACAATATGGTGTCATCAATAAGAGGCTGTAGATCACATGAGAAGAAAGAACCAAAAGCACAGCTGACTGGACACAGGTAGAGCCTCTATGGATAACACCTGCTTCCATCTGCTAAAAACAGCCTCATAGCTGGAGTTTAACTGCTTAGTTTGCAGGTGGCTGAAGACGAGAAGAACACCGGGCAAAGCTAAACCCAGTAAACACTAAGCTAAACAGATGGAACGTTCTCAAACAAGAGAACTGGTGCAGAACTGGTGTAGATAAAACAGTGGACAACAGCAGAGCTGACTGGTTAATATGGAGATCATATGAGGAAGATGTAACACAGCTTTGCTGCACCCTAAATAATTGAGAGGCAAGAGAAATGGATGAATAATAATAAATGATTTGAATAATATCTAATAACCATTATTACAGCAGTATGTGATATTCCAGCAGAAATAAAAACTCATGCAATCCTACTTTTAAAGAAATCAGGTTATGCATCTGAAATATTTCTTGGACTTTGATGTTTGAATACTGAGCAACCAGGGAGTGTATGCTGAAGGTTCCATGTTGCCAGAACCTCAAACCAATCTGTAGAGAAGAGAACCGTCGGGTCTGTTTGCAGTTTAGCTGAATTTATCGCGAAGTTAGACAAATTAAAACTTCTGAATTTAAAGTTATTTTATCAAAGGTCAACTTATTGTTATTATTATTACAGAGATCCTTGCAGTACTTCAGACACAGATTCGGTTCTGTTAGTCTGGATCTGTCAGTTTTTCATGAAAAGTGTCACATAAAAAATGGTGGGTTCCTTGTTATCCGTCAGGTTTAGAGCTGCACTATTTCAGAAGAAATGTGAAATGAAGAAAGAAAAAGAGTGAGGTGGGAGATGTCCACATTCCAGGGAGATGAAGTAACCACCTAAACATCTGAGAAAGTAAAGAGAGCATGTCTGAGTGAAACAGTGGTCCACCACAGTCTGCAGCTTATCTTCATTTTTCTTCCTAAAATCCAGGTTTGAGCTCGTTCTGCTGTGTCAGCAGTGGATCCTATTATCTGAACTTATTATGTTAACCATACATAACCATTATGTGGTGCACACCTCCATAAAGCTCAGTTAGAATCCATACTTCATTTATGAGCTATATACTTTTAACAATAAGCAAGAGAATTATGCAGTGATTCAACAGAGCTACAGAAAATCCAGAAAGTTTTCACTCTTTCTGCAAATTATTTCCGTTTTTTACTGTAAATCTTTGTTTTAATCAATCAGAACTTTTATGTTATGTTAACTTTGTTCTCATCAGGGCAGAATCTTTTAATAAAGCCTGCTTAGCAGATGAATGTTGCTGCTGCAGATCTTCATCAGTTTTCCTCCTCCATCAGCCCCTCAGGGCCGAAACATGAAAGGTGCCCTCCCTCGCTCAGGTGCATCTTTTCCTCGGAGTTCACCACGTCTCCGACATTTTACTCTCACACATCCCACAGATTTGAATACACAAAACAGGCTGCTCTGATTTGTTTAGGCATCCGAGGAGTCACGTCGGCGCCTCGGGCCGCTGATAAGTATCTCTGCTCTTTGATGGTGGCACTCGCATACATGCATGCATGCATGCAGGCTGGCCGGCGCCAGCACACTGACACTCCCACAGAGGAACCCAGTCTCTCTGATTGGTTCCACTCTAAAGCAAATTAAATCATCTTCCTGCGATTAGACATACACTCTCAGAAATCAGACATGCTGCTGAACCTTCAGATAACATGAATTACCCCAGGATGAGGAGACTGATTGCTGCATGAACTATTTAAGCTCTGTTAGGTATAGATATGTGTGAGGTAGATGTGCCTGCTGGTGTTCCTAACAAGCTGCTCCACTCCTTCCTTATCACATTCCCTGATGCTTCCAACAACAGACCACAGCCCATGGCTGCTTTTCCTTCTCCTGTTCCCACTCTGCTGCACTTCATCTGCTCTATAAACAGAACATTTAGAAATGAAGGTACGCCAACTAAACATGACCCCGCCCCCCCATGCCAACACGCATAAACACGTATGAACGATCCCTCCATGTCCACAATCAGCCCACCAACCTGGACCTCCACCTTTTAAAGAGCATCTGGGAGAGAACCGAGGGGAACATCACTGGGCTGTCTGATGAGGCTGGTTGATATGCAGCGTGTGATGTTTGGTTCTGTGACTGAGTTCATGCTTGGTTCTGAGATCTGTGCTTTATCTCAAGAGTGCTGACGAGATTCAGAAAGAAAACAGAGAAAGTCGTGATGAATATCAAACAGCTTCTCCAGCTTCCACAGAATATTGACTGGAAAAGATATAAATGTGACTTCCCTGGTTGTAAAACCGTAAACAGGATTTGACTTAGTATAAGTGTTAATATTCTTAATGAAGTATGTACCTTTGATTTAGTTGTGTAATTATTGGCTTATCTTTAGTGAGCCACGGTGTGTTTCCATTCAATCTGATGCTGATACAAATAAATGTTACTGCTGAGGGACAAATAAAGGTTCATTCTTAATATTTTTGTGTCTTAAGGATTATATTTCCTCAATAAAAGACAGCAAGAATAAAAAAAAACATTAAAAACGTGTCTTTTAAACATTTTAATTTAGTGTTGAAACAATCTGAAACCTCTGGGATGTTGTTTATGGTGGACTTCAGTTGAATCCTTTTCAATTCAATTCAATAATACTTTATTAATCCCAAAGGGAAATTAAATATTGTTATAGCTCATATTATGAAGGTTTCCTCAAAGAGACGTTGTAGATGCTGATGGCTGTGGGCAGGAAGGATCTCCTGTAGCGCTCCGTCTTACAGCAGATTTGAAGAAGCCTCTGACTGAAGACATTCTGTTGTTGTAGGACAGTCTCATGAAGAGGATGTTCAGGGTTCTCCATAATGTTCTTCATTTTATGAAGAATCCTTCTTTCCACAATGATCTCCAGAGGTTCTAGAGGAGTCCCCAGAACAGAACCAGCCTTTTTTATCAGCTTGTTGAGCTTTTTTAAGTCCCTGGTTCTGATGCTGCTTCCCCAGCAGATGATGGTAGAAGAGATCACACTTTCCACAACAGACTTATAGAAGATATGCAGCATCTTGCTGCAAACACTGAAGGTCCTAAGCTTCCTCAAGAAGTACAGTCTGCTCTGTCCCTTCTTGTAGACGGCTTCACAGTTGCATCTCCACTCTAGTCTGTTGTCCAGGTGAACACCGAGGTATTTATACTCCTCCACCACCTCCACTTCTTCTCCCATGATAGAAATAGTTTTTGACTTATTCCTGTTTCTCTTAAAATCTACAATCGTCTCCTTTGTTTTAGTCACGTTCAAAATGAGATGATTGTTTCCACACCATGCCACAAAGTGGTCCACCACCATCCTGTACTCAGCTTCTTGTCCATCTCTGATCCACCAACAACTCCAGAATCATCCGAGTATTTCTGCAGATGACAGGAGTCTGTCTTGTACTGGAAGTCTGAGGTGTACAGAGTGAAAAGGAATGGTGAGATTACCGTCCCCTGTGGTGCTCCTGTGCTGCTGACTACCTGGATAGACTCACAACCCTTCAGTCTCACAAACTGTGGTCTGTTTGTCAGGTAGTCTTTGATCCAGGAGATTGTTGAGGCCTCCACCTGAGTCTTCTGGAGTTTCTGACAAAGCAAATCAGGTTGGATTGTATTAAATGTTCTGGAGAAATCAAAGAACATGATCCTCACAGTGCTGCTGGCTTTATCCAGATGACAGTGGGTTTGTTGAAGCAGGTGTATGATGGCATCTTCAACTCCAACTCCATAGCGATAAGCAAACTGAAGGTCCTGATGGTTTACTGTTTCATTTATTTCCTTTGTACTTCTTCCTGTGTTCTTCACTTGATGTGGACCATGTTCCATTTGTTGGTCTTTATAAGTTAAAAAAAAGACCAGAACGTTTTGTGGTTCTGAACTCTGTACCTGAGAAGCTCAGTCCAACAGAACACGCGATGGTCCGCCCGTGAAACTAATATTTACACAGATAGCGTTGGCTTATGTCGTCCAGAAGGTTTCCTCTTTCACAGCTGTAGATACAAGACCTTTACTGACCTTTTCCAGTTGCTCTCAAACATCAGGGTCGTAGCGTGGGAAAATATCTCTGAACAACGCTTTGTGTTTGCCTTGTCGTCTGAAGAGGTTAGCATGTTTCCTCTGGCTGTAGTCGCCATGTTAGCAGAGGTTAAACCTCCAGCAGCAGTTCAGGGAGAAGAGGGGCTCAGGGTCTCTGTTCTTGCAGCGCTACTGGAAGAAGGAGTCAGTTTATATTGATTTTGAAGTAAATAAGCAGCTTTGAATAATTTTTTTATATCAATTATATCGATATTTCAATTACTTTGACAACCCTAGTATCTACGTAGGTCCAGATTTGAAGGTAATTAAAGGCATTTAGTTAAACATCAGGAATATAAAGTAGTCATGGAAAAAAATGGGAAATCCCCTTAAATCTTCAGTTATTTTGAAAGAAATGTTTAAACAGGACAGTTTCTATTGTTAGAGCAGCATCTGTCAGCACACGAGCTCCACTCGGGTCATCCTAATGAGAGAACGAAGTTCAACACGCCAGAACATGTTGGTCTAATATTCATCAACATTTGTGGAGCGCTTCAGTGTTTGAACCTCAGGGTTTATTCCCTGCTCAGAATAAACCCTGCACGGTGGTGATACTGCACGGTGGCGCAGTTGGTAGCACTGTTGCCTTGCAGCAAGAAGGTCCTGGGTTCGATTCCCGGCCTGGGGTCTTTCTGCATGGAGTTTGCATGTTCTCCCCGTGCATGCGTGGGTTCTCACCGGGTACTCCGGCTTCCTCCCACAGTCCCTGCGATGGACTGGCGACCTGTCCAGGGTGTACCCCGCCTCTCGCCCATAGACTGCTGGAGATAGGCACCAGCTCCCCATGACCCACTATGGAATAAGCGGTAGAAAATGACTGACTGACTGATGTTTAAACATTGATAATCTTATTTTTATTTATCTCTGGAAAACAAATTGAGTTAATTGATTTAAAAATAATTAATTAATATAATTCAATTTAATTGAACTTAAATTTGTAAACTGAACCTTGTTTTACTGCGATGGATTGGCGACCTGTCCAGGGTGACCCCGCCTCTAGCCCATAGACTGCTGGAGATAGGCACCAGATTCCCTGTGACCCACTATGGAGAAGCTGTATAGAAAATGACTGACTGACCTGACATATCAAACATAGGATCTCAACGAAAATTTGTTTTCTAGCTTAAGAAAAAATTCAGACACCCTACACCCTAATAGCAAATGTGACCACCTCTGGTCGAAATGACTTCAGGGAGGTTCTTCTTGTATCCGTCTACAATCTCTGACATCGGTGTGAGGAAGAGACCAATTTCAGAAGTCCTCCTTTCATAGAAAGGCTCACACTGATGGTGATGATCAGGTCATTGATGCATTTGCTCAGCAGATCTGGGCTTCTGCAGCAGAAAAATGTTTCATTTCATAAACAAAACTGTATTTTCAAATCTTTCATGGTACCAGATGGTTGTTTAAATCGGTCCTGATACATTAAACATTAGAACTCACACTGCATATTAATGCTGACTAGTTTATCAGGCAGCATCTATCATATAAACCTCTTTAGTGTTAGACTGCTAAGCGCTCAGTGTCATTTACAGATAAAAGCCTGGGCTGATGAAAACTGAACACAGGTAGAGGAAACACTTCCTGCACAGATGTTCGTAGAACATCGAGCAGGGAATAAACCCTGAGGTTCAAACACTGAAGCGCTCCACAAATGTTGATGAATATTAGACCAACATGTTCTGGCGTGTTGAACTTCATTCTCTCATTAGGAAGACCCGAGTGGAGCTCGTGTGCTGACAGATGCTGCTCTAACAATAGAAACTGTCCTGTACATCACATTATTGTTGTGGACTCAAAATAATCATCACTTTAAAATTCAAACCTAAAACTAATTAAAATATTCAGACATTTTCATCAGTGAATTTCTTTGGAAAAGTCATAGAACTTATTTACATTATTTTGCTTTTACTACTTGGAAGAAACCATCTTGAATTTAAAGAGCAACACAAACATCAGCGAGTTCCCTCACATCTGAAGCATGTCAGAGGTTCTTCTGTGCAGCAGGGCTGATCTCTCACTCCTTCAGCTGTTTCTGGGCCATCTGGAGAGATGTTACTCTGACCATTCAGGTGCTGCTGAAACATCTCACTAATCCAGCAGATGGAGATGTAACAATGGACATAAAGAAGGAGGTCCTCACTGAACAATGGAGCCCTGTCCTGTACATTTTACAGAGACTGACAACCAGGCTGTGTCCAACTACAGAGTGGGACCGGGTCTTTAAAGAGACTAGGGAGGAGGCAACAGCAGCAGCTCCAACCTCTGAGCTGAAAACTCTGTCTCCCAAACATTTCATTCAAATTTCAGAAATAGGTCAACTTGTTAATAAAGGAACTTAAAATACAGTGAATTTATTCTGTGCCGTTCCTCTATTTATGGTCTCCCAGCACTTTTACACAGGAAGTCACATTCCCCAAAACACAAATCGATGACAACATGGGTTTCAGCGTCACTTCAACACGTGTCTGTGTTAAACTGGAACTGAAGTCACAACTGCCAACTTGCCAGAAGGACAGCACCATTGTGTCAGCCTTGAAGAATCTGAGAAGGGAACGTGGCTGAACTTCTCATCACAACTGAGTTAAACACAAACCCAGCTTTTAAAGGGAAAGGTCCGCTGCTTCTACGATATATTATCATGACAAAGATTTTATTTTTAGCACCGGATGGAGAACAACAGGGATCCCATCTGATGTCACTGTGGCCCAAAGGTAACGACTGCCAACAAGAGGAAATGTCAAACATCAGGATCTTAGAGAAGCAACTGATGCCCATTAATCTGGGAAAGGTTATAAGGTCATCTCCAAACTATCTACAGTCCATCATTCTACAGAGAGAAAGTTTTTCCAAGTGGAAAACATCTCAGACATCTGCCAGTCTTCCAAGGAGTGGACGTCCTAGCAGATTCACCCCAAGGTCAGAACGTGAAGCTCAGAGAAATGACCAAAAACCCAAGAGCCCAATCTCAGGCTCTACAGGCATCAGTTAGCAGGTTATAGGTCATATGGCTTTTTGAAAGGGTTAAAGGAGAAATCCTCTTCTCTCTAAAAAACAAGATGGCTGCAGGATTGCAGAGCTGCATCTGAATGAAGAATAAGACTTCTGAAACTATGTTCTCTGGTCAGATGAGGCCAAATTAGAGATGTTTGACCATGATGTCATACCATACCGCATTTATAATGCACAGGACCATGTTTGGAAAAAACCAAACAAACCATATCAGCACAAACACCTCATTCCAACTGTCAAGCACGGTGGTAGACAGCTGGTGCTTGTTTTGCTGCCACTGGATCTGGGGACCTTGTAGTCATTGTGTAGACCAATAACTCCTGTGTCTTCTTACTCGGTGTTCTAGAGACAAATGTAAGTACATCTGTCTGACAGCTGAAGCTTGGTCCAAACTAGGTCATCAACAAGAAAGTGACCCCAAAGAGCTACAAAAGAATGACTAAAAAGAAAAGACTCAAGGTGTTAACCTAGTTATGGCCTAGTTAAAGTCTATACTTCAATCTGGATCAAAGGGTGTACCTAGTTGCACTTTTATCTTTTCCATGTTAGCTTTAATTGTGTTTAATAAATAATCAATTGGAATCAGTTACATGTTTTTTGTTTAGTTTAGGTAGTAATTTAGTTAGGAGGGGTGTACTTACTTTTTACTATGACAGCACGTCCTCTGGTGTCATAGCTCCTTTTCTAAAATCAAACCATGCAGTAAATTAGGGCCTCATGATGTATGTAAAACAATAAAATGTGATTTTACTGGGATGCACGGTTTGCAGTGGGTAGCATCATCACCTTGCAGCAAGGAGGTCCTGGGTTCAAATCCCAGCTTGTAGTCTAACTGCATAAAGGGGGTTGTCCATGTGACAGTGATAGTGATGCAGCCACGATTAGTTGGTGTTTAACTGAAGCACAGAAGCAGTGTCAGTGGTGTGGGTGTCTTTTAGCAAGGACGGAGAAATGTGTTTAATATCGTAAAAATCAGCCATTGGCCAAAGCAGCAGTATTAGTATCAATATCGGCCCAAATGTTCATAACGGTGCACCTATAATATATTTTATTGACAAGCAGAGTTTGTCTGCATAACACCTGGAATATTACTTCCTACCAAATACTGCCCCCAAACAGGACTTTTAGTACTATATTGCAAACTCTAATATTGTGATGAAAAATATAACAGCTGTACACAAACATTCAACAGATTATATCCAAACAGCATCATTCCCCCTTAATTAAAAACAGCGATTGCATTTTAGCTTTAAGCTGAGTGTGATAGCTCTCAGGTGAGCATCCCTTTCTGATCAAGCACCCTCACAAAGCTGCTGATGTTACGGCTGAACATCTGCGAGCCTTTGGGAGGACAGAACCATACGCCACCCAAATGTTAGGTGATGGTATAGGCAGAGGAGGATGGATACTGTCTCACACCACAAGGGTCGATATCAGGGCGGGGTGGAGGTCTCTGGGGTTTCTCTCTCAAGGGAGCAAGAATCACAATTATTAAGAAGCAATGATTGTTCTATACGAGCACAGTGCAGCAACCAAGGGGTCCTGAGGGGGCCCGAGGACAACACTGGGGTTTAATGTGCGCCCCTGCCTCCAGCTGCGGCTCCAAGCAGCGCACAGACTCATCCCAGCCTCTCCAGCTGCTCAGAAGTTTAACTCCAGCACATCCCAGTCTCCTCAGAACCAACAAGCCCAACAGAACTCAGTCACCTCCGCGCACATGGCTCAGCAGCACACAGGACGCAGACATGTCAGAGCAGCCAACAGACACACGCTTTCTCTTACCGTGCAGAGGAGAGGAGATGCTGCAGGAATTATAAATCCTTACTTAGAGACTGCATGTTCATCCGGTGAGAAGCAGGCTGCTGCTGTGAGGGAATAATCCGACTGTCACTGACAATAAAGCGAAGAGGAGGAGGAGGAGCCAATTAGAAACAGAGGAAATGATTGTTGCAGGAAATAAGACAGTCAGTGTTTCCAGCTGGATGACTCTGAGGCGGTGGGGATCATTTTAAACTGCAAACCCTGAGAAATTACAGAAAAAATATCAAAATCCAACCCAGGAAATATCCCAGTGTCAGTTATCCCGCCCCCATCTACAGAAGCTGCGGATCCACAGTGCTGCAGATTTCCCCTTCACTGTTTTTCTCAGTAAAATATGCAGAGCTGAGATTAAAGGGGCCTGTTTCCATACTGAGAGGTAAAGCGCCCAGTCGTCTGCATATCTCTGCAACTGGCGCCATCTACTGGCTGGCATCACTTAACACAAAATCTAGAATTTCCCGTTCGTTACGCACAGAAAAACACAAAATACTCGAGTATATTGCCATTTGATTTAATTATTTCTACAGTGTCAAACCATTTAAACTTACTTACATTTTGTCTGTCACATAAAATCCACTCTGAGGTTTGTGGCTGTGAAGGGACAAAATGTGGAAAGGTTGAGGGGTAGTGAATACTTACACTAGGCATTATGTATAACGCCAAAACCAGGAAAGGACTCTAAAGGTGATTTATAAGACAAATCTAAGTTATATTGAATTCCTTCTAATTTAATCAGGCAAAATCAATTTAATTGTAATACAATACAGTCAGAATTTGTTTACTAATAAAAGAAAATCACTACAACCTTTCTATACAATTAGCAGACTGCATCAAATCTTGACATGGATACAATCTCTCATGCTGAGCAGGCATGTGGTGAACGGCTCCATTTTAACAGGAAGAAACCTCCAGCAGAACCAGAATAAAGCTCGGTATTTGACTACTATCCGAGACGACAGGAAGGAGACACAGAAAAACACAAACACTGAGCCAGGAGCACTTTCTATCTGAGATTAAAAAAAGGAGAGAAAACATAAATTTAAGGGGATCTATGACTGCAGATGATGCAATGACTGGAGAGTAGTGTGAGAATGTAGCAAAGAGGGTGAAAGTGGTCATTATGTCCTCCAGCAGCCTAAGCCTACAGCAGCATAACTACAGAGATATCTCAGGATAAACTAAGCCACTCTAACTATAAGCTTTATCAAAAAGGAACGTTTTAAGCCTAGCCTTAAAAGTAGACAGGGTGTCTGCCTCACGGACTAAAACTGGGAGCTGGTTCCACAGGAGAGGAGCCTGATAACTAAAGGATCTGCCTCCCATTCTACTTCTAGAGACTCTAGGAACCACAGGATCTAAAGCTGTCTGAAATTACCTGGAATTATCCAGAACTGAAGATATCCTCCTTCATTTGAGATAAATGGCAAACTCTTTATAACAGCAGAGCTCACAGCAGAGGGTCACTCTAATAAGCTGGTTATGTTTAGCTTTATGCCATTTATTCTGAACCATCAGTGAAGGTGTCAGCAGAACACGGGGGCATGTGAGCCGTGACAAACATGAACAAACATGAGTGGGCTGGAATGGGAGCAGATGTGAGCCCAGAATGTCCGCCCCCCAAAGCTCGATCATCAGAGTGTGCTGAAGGCCCCCATCAGCACGACGGCAGGAATGTGAGTAAGCTGCTGTTAACCTGGTTATTATTAGGAGCAGCCTTGCTGTGTTTGTAGTTTTGAGGAGGGTGAGCGTGAAGAGGAGCAGTGACACACTGAAGAGGCTCTAAAGATCAAGGATAGATGTGCCTGAACAGGTGCTGGTTCCTATTATAACTCAGCTGATAAAGGGAGTTAGATGTGATTGTGTTCACAAACTCACAAACACTTTGCGTTTCTGGACAGAAGCTGGCCATTTACATGTCATTATTTCCATAAATAGGATTTCTATCAGAATGACGTTTGGACTTTGACTAGGCCATTTCTGCACCTTGATTCTTTTCTTTTCCAGTCATTTTGTTCTAGATCCAGTGTTTAGGATCATTGTTCTGTAGATGACCAGGTTTGGACCCAGGTTCCGCTGTTGGGCAGATGGGCTTACATTTGTTCAAATTCTAGGACTGTAGTTCCACTCTCGGGACAGAGACAGCTCTCCCGATGAGCTTGTCAAGTGTGTTGGCATCATCTGTCTTCGTCCTGCTGCCCCAGCACACCACAGCGTAGAAGATGACACTGTAGACCACTGGGTGATAAAACATCTGCAGTATGGTCCTGCAGACGTTAAAGGACTGAGTCTCCTCAGAAAAAGAGTCATCTCTGCCCTATCTTGTATAGCGTGTTGGTGTTAACGGCCCAGACCAGTTTATTGTCCATGTAGAACCAGGGGCGGGGGTACTCTTCTTCCTGGTCTACCCACAGCTCTTTAGTTTCTCCTATATTGAGTTCCATGTGGTTTTGTCCATGCCAATCCATGAAGCTGTCCACCACACCTCGGTATTCAACACCCTGGTCACGGTTGATGCAGCAAACAATGGCAGAATTGTGAGCTGTACCTGAAATCTGAGGTGTAGAGTGTGAACAGAAAAGGCTAAAGAACTGTCCACCGAGGAGCCCCTGTTCTGCTTAGTATAGTGTCCAAGGTGGTATTGTGCAACCTCACATATTGTATTCTACCAGTGAGGTAGTCTCCAATCCAGGTGACCAGAGAGTCATTCACCTGCATCTCCAGGAGTTTACTGCAGAGTAGAGCAGGACCTATGATGTTAAAGGCACTGGAAAAGTTGAAAAAACATGACTCTCACAGTCCTGCCTGCCCTGTCCAGGTAAGAGTAGCCTCTGTGTAGCAGGTAGATGATGGCGTTGTCAACTCCAATACGTAGCTGGTATGTGAACTGAAGGGGCTCCAAATGTGAGTCCACCACTGATTGGATATGCTTTAGGCACAGCCTCTCCAGAACCTTCTTGGCATGTGATCTTGTTAGCCAGCGACCAAACATTCCCCATAATAATTGATGGAAGGAACGCTATCTTTTTCCTGCTCTGCATCCCAGACGTTTCCTTCTTAGCTCCCTGGGAATTTCATGTTTCTGTTGGTGTCTGATCAGCTGATTACGTGTGTAAACAATGGAGCCCCGGCCACCTCCGCCAAGACAGGGGACCGACGTAATAATTACTCCAAACACAATAAAAAAAACAGAATAAAAGTGCTGACAATTTGGATATTTGCAATTCAAACACAAAAAAGACACAGGGAAAACTCTGGCTGGCTGCCGCTCAAAGCAGCCCTGGAAGGTTCATGTGGTGGATCAAAGGTCATATGAACAGGACCTTTAACCTGTGTTGTAATTATGAATATGAATATATTATTTAATCTTAATATTTTAATATTTTATCAAATAATATTTGGGTCTGTTAAGGGTTGTCCTGTGAATACCAGCCCAGTAAGGCGATGGTATTAGGACAAAATAGAAAGGTGTGAGACGAGCTCTGACATTATTGAACAGCATAAACTCTGCACATATATGGAATAAATTCACATAATTTCTTAAAATACAAGAATTTATTAACAAAAATAAGTCAACTCAAAGTCCAACATACAGGGGTTGGACAATGAAACTGAAACACCTGGTTTTAGACCACAATAATTTATTAGTATGGTGTAGGGCCTCCTTTTGCGGCCAATACAGCATCAATTCGTCTTGGGAATGACATATACAAGTCCTGCACAGTGGTCAGAGGGATTTTAAGCCATTCTTCTTGCAGGATAGTGACCAGGTCACTACGTGATACTGGTGGAGGAAAACGTTTCCTGACTCGCTCCTCCAAAACACCCCAAAGTGGCTCAATAATATTTAGATCTGGTGACTGTGCAGGCCATGGGAGATGTTCAACTTCACTTTCATGTTCATCAAACCAATCTTTCACCAGTCTTGCTGTGTGTATTGGTGCATTGTCATCCTGATACACGGCACCACCTTCAGGATACAATGTTTGAACCATTGGATGCACATGGTCCTCAAGAATGGTTCGGTAGTCCTTGGCCCTTCTAGCACAAGTATTGGGCCAAGGGAATGCCATGATATGGCAGCCCAAACCATCACTGATCCACCCCCATGCTTCACTCTGGGCATGCAACAGTCTGGGTGGTACGCTTCTTTGGGGCTTCTCCACACCGTAACTCTCCCGGATGTGGGGAAAACAGTAAAGGTGGACTCATCAGAGAACAATACATATTTCACATTGTCCACAGCCCAAGATTTGCGCTCCTTGCACCATTGAAACCGACGTTTGGCATTGGCATGAGTGACCAAAGGTTTGGCTATAGCAGCCCGGCCGTGTATATTGACCCTGTGGAGCTCCTGACGGACAGTTCTGGTGGAAACAGGAGAGTTGAGGTGCACATTTAATTCTGCCGTGATTTGGGCAGCCGTGGTTTTATGTTTTTTGGATACAATCCGGGTTAGCACCCGAACATCCCTTTCAGACAGCTTCCTCTTGCATCCACAGTTAATCCTGTTGGATGTGGTTGGTCCTTCTTGGTGGTATGCTGACATTACCCTGGATACCGTGGCTCTTGATACATCACAAAGACTTGCTGTCTTGGTCACAGATGCGCCAGCAAGACGTGCACCAACAATTTGTCCTCTTTTGAACTCTGGTATGTCACCCATAATGTTGTGTGCATTTCAATATTTTGAGAAAAACTGTGCTCTTACCCAGCTAATTGAACCTTCACACTCTGCTCTTACTGGTGCAATGTGCAATCAATGAAGACTGGCTACCAGGCTGGTCCAATTTAGCCATGAAACCTCCCACACTAAAATGACAGGTGTTTCACTTTCATTGTCCAACCCCTGTATTTCAATTAACAAACTCTTTACTTTGCTAAAACAATCCAACTAAACTTCCAAGCAGAATTAAAGAATAATGAAGACTAATGGACTATGTACAATATAAACTAGTTGATTAAAGATGATTGATAATTATGACCAAAAGAGTGATGCAACATTACCATGCAATGTTTATGTTTGAGAACCAAGGATTATCTTGAAGAATCTGGAAATGAAGTTAAGTTAGTCTTGGAACCAACTTAGGAAATAATCAGCAAACGTTTAGACAACCATTCACAATGCAAGATCAGATAAAACATTATTTTAATAAAATAATGTTTTAAATAATGATATGCTGAATAAAACCAACCTTCTGGATGACTAATTCTCAATGGTGTCTCATTAGCTGCCTTTATTTATTAAAATAATATTTAAAGAAATATTATTCTGAAAAAGAACCAAATATTTCTGGAGAAATGGGCTTCATTGTGTTACCTAGTTATCATGTTTAGTAAAATAATATTTAGGGAAATATTATTTTACTGGATTGAAAACCAACAACCTTTCTGGGTAAATGATCTTTAGCAGGCAAGCATGTGTTCTTAGCTGTTAGCGGTTAAAGCTAACAAAAGAAGCTTATAGTTTATCATCAGAATCACACATATATCTTTAAAATACCACTAATGAAAGGGTTAAAATGCATAAGCGCAGATGGCGCGTTATGGTCGATCTTCTATGTTTAAAATCACCCTTTAAATAAAGTTTGTCTTAACTTTCAGAAAAAACACCAAACACAGAACACAAACTGAGCAGATAATCTGCTAGCACTAAGATGTTTCAACACAAACAAAACCAAACTTCATAAAACGAAATTTTTTTTTAGGTTATTTCATTCTAAACTACTTCTCTCTGCCCAAACCTAACTCTCAGGTGAACCGTGCTGAGGAAAAGTTGTCTGGGCGATGAAGTTTGAAGAAAGCTTCTACAGTGAAGAAAGGATTAGCTCCCAGCTAACCTCCGTAGCTGTGGGGTGGGGCGGCTCGCTCTGTCGGCCGGCCAAACTGCACGTTACTGTTGTAACCACGATGATCATGTTCCTGTTGTCCTTCCTTCAGACCGGGAAAACCGCTCCACTCGGCGTTGTAGAGACAGGGTCTCTGCTGGGAACTCTCTGGAACACAGTTTGCTTATGTAGACCTCAGAGAGAAAGTCAAGCGACGCTTGTACCTTAATTACCCCGTTCATGAATGAATACCGGATACACAAACAGGAATTCATTTCTACTAAACTTAGTGCATATGATAGCATGATTGTATGACACTCTTGGATCCAGTTTGAAGAGTTGTGTCTATTTGCCTGCAAAGAGACATTAGCGCACTGTTTCTCTCTGTCCAGACCCCAGGGGACCCACGTACAAGAGACAGGATGTCTGCAAAAGTGGGTTTTATCTGGACAGGGACGTCACGGGAAGTCCATTGTTTCTCCTTTTTCCTGGCTGTGCTGGAAATAGGTTAATGCGATTTATTTTGAAAGTTCCAGAAAAGTTCGTACCAGACTTTCATGTTGTAACCCTGGCTGGGTCCCAACACCTGCTAACTGAAACTGAGGCCCAAAGAAGCTGAGATGGAGCTTATAGGTTTTTGGTCATTTCTTTTAGCTTAACGCTCTGACCTTGGGCTGAATCTGCTGGGACGTCCACTCCTGGGAAGATTGGCAGCTGTCTGAAATGTTTCTCTTTTGGGAATAATCTTCTCTCTGTAGAATGATGGACTTTAGATAGTTTGGAGATTACCTTTGACCTCTTCCTAGATTGATGGACAACAAAATTTGCTTCTCCAAGGTCATTGCTGCTGTATTTAGCAATAATCTTATTGTTAAAGTTATTATTATTATCATTTCACTGACAGTGAATCTATTTAAATTAGTCCTATACCTGGACAGACAGACAGACAGACAGACTGTTAGGTTTTGGTCCTTTGTTAGTTTCTCTGCACTTCCCTGCCTGTGTTACTGTTCATATTGGATTAGGTTCATAATTTATTCTTGTGTTTAGACTACTTTCTGGATTCCTGTGTTTTTTGAGTTAGTTTATATTATCCTTATAGATCTGGTTCCCCCTTGTTAATGTTCTTCAGTCAGTCTCATTTTTTACTTGCTCCACTTCATTTAGATGTTCTGTTACCTCCCTGTCATTTGTGATAATTAGTCTTTCTCCCTCAGTATTCTTTACTGCTAGTCATGTAGCTTTCAAGCTGGTTCTAAAGATCAGCCACCTCTCACACAGGATAATATTACAAAAAGGAAGAGGAGATACCACAGAAGAAGAAACAACTGTTTTTAGTTGTTCTGTTTTCTTTTTTTCTGCACATCCGACTTCTGTCTAAGCAGATAATAAAGTTGCTGCAACACCTTTTCTCCTGTGTCTCCATGACATCACAGCAACTAGTCTGAGTGGACCCGACCTACCAGGGTTTTCCTTTCAGAGCTGACTAGAGTTTTGGTTTCATGAGTATCTTTCATTAAACCTCACTTTTATCATTGCAGCTACTCAGTTTTCATATATTAAGAAACCCTTTTGGACCATAAATATTAGGCTGTTAGCAGAGGAGTTAAAGTGTGGTTACATTTTTATGAGAAGTTAAAGCCACAAAAGGGTTTCATGTTACTCTATGACAGCCATCAGATGGCGCTCTTTCACCACAGATAAAACATCCAGTTGGTGTTTTTAATTCTCACTCGTGTTTTTATTTATGGCTATTATTGTCATTATGTCTTTCAATGTTAGTTGTTTCCTTTGGTTTCTGTTTCCTGTGCATTTTGGGTTAAACTCTTAGTGTTAGTCTGGCTGATTAAGATCCTTTTTTGTGTGCTGTTTAGTTCGCTCTGTTTATTAATCACCTTCTCTCAGTTCCTTGCTTAGATTCTCCCTCAGCTGTTCTGCATTCCTCTGATTTTACTCTCCTCATGTCCATGTTGCTGATCACATCTCTCAGTATTTAAATTCAATGTTTTTTTGCTCATCACTGGATTCTTCCGTTGTTCTCACCCTGGTCCAACGTCCTCATTCTCCTCGTGTCATTTATGGAAGGTCTTTCATTTTCATCATTAAATCATCTCACAACCATGCACCTGCCACTGTTTTTTAGTCTGTGTTTGGGTCCATCAGAACCACAATACATCACACAGAAAGGATGTAGGCTGTGGGGTACAGAGGATGATTTATGATCTGAGTTACAGCCGGCTGAAATTTACCTTAAAATCTGCTGCACTGTTTCCAAAAGGCTTCTGATTGGTCTGAAGATGTGGCTTCAGTTCAGAAGCAAATCTGTCGTGTCTGAGACAGGTCAGCTGATCTGAAACTTTATCGCATATGTAAATGAGCTCTTCTTCATCTCTTCACTTCTCTATCAATATCTGGACCATGAAGGAGACGGTTCTGGTGATGAATAAGTCAACTCCATCAGCTCATCCTTGGTCAGAGGAGCCCAAGATGAGTTGGAGGTTGGATAGGTTCAGCAGCTCAGAAGATATCTTGTTGAAGTGGGAGATTTCACCTGTTTGCATTTCTAATTCCTGGTCAATCCTGACCCTGCAGTTACCAGAGAGCTCAGAATGTTCAGTTCATAAATTAAATAATTTCCATCATATCTGTGATTTATTTATGTCACTAAAACCAAAGCATCAAACAGAAGTAACTGGGAATTTTTTAACTCCCAGTTTCTTGATTAATTCCTGCAATTTTGAAGCAGATGCTGAATCATAACTTCTCAATTAACTTCTTGTTCGGTGCTGCAACCCATCCTAAAACGGGTCACTCAATGATGGTTTTTCGTGTCTTCTAAGTTGTGCTGAAATGGATGGTGACAATACTGATGAAGATGATATTGGAGTGTCTTCCTGCTGGAATAATCCTGGTGCTTCATCGGCATTCCCAGTCACGCTCCATGGATCTAACCTGTTTATTCTTGTTCTCCTAAGAAACTGACCATTATCCGAGTCAAAGTTCTGCTTCAATGAGGCGAGACAAGCTGGTGTCCAGTAGTTCATCACATGAACTACTGGACAAACCAGCTGGATTTATGGTTAAAACAAGATCTTTGAGCACAGGAAGAATCTGTTTCTCATCTTTGCTTTGCTGAGGAGGCAGTTGTCGATCATGCTTAAGCAAGAGGATGTTTTGTAAGCTGGAGCTTACTGTGAGCAGCAGAACAAAAGTCAAACATAAATATTTAGTCTGGAGAGGCTGACAGAGACCAGCAAGTAAAGATCCTGCTCTCTGTTGGTGGAGGAGCAGCTTTTGCAGAAAAGTCCAGATAACAAGCAGGTCTAGACAAACCAAAGCACTGATTTACCTTCAGATGGATGGAGACAAATCCTTCAGCATTAGCTACTGTTGGAAAAATCACCAGAAAACAGCTGATTCATCCTGATAGACAACAAACAACTTTCATTAAAAAGATACGGAGAGCTTCAACGGTTCCAAGTCTAAAAACGTAGGAGGAATGTCAAAGTTCCTGCTGGATCAGTCGTAGGTTTCCATCAATCCGGATCTTAAAAT
This sequence comes from Girardinichthys multiradiatus, assembly GCF_021462225.1. Taxonomy (NCBI): domain Eukaryota; kingdom Metazoa; phylum Chordata; class Actinopteri; order Cyprinodontiformes; family Goodeidae; genus Girardinichthys; species Girardinichthys multiradiatus. Next base: position 1,996,881 of record NC_061812.1, on the reverse strand, counting down.
CCAGTTTGACTGTTGTGTATAAAATGTTGTTTTAGATGCAGAAAAAAGCATTTTATTTGGCTTTTGGCAGTTCAGTTTGTATTTTATTCAATCAGACAAACAGATGTCAATGTGTTGCTGCAGAGCCTGAATGGATAAAATGCAGATAAATCCATTTTTATCAGCTGTAAAACCCTAAAACTGCACTATAAGTTGTTTATCAACCTCAGCTTGGATAAAAAGAAGTGAGTTTGGGCTGTTCTGGTACCATCTAGTCAGAGTTCACAATGACGTCCACTTTTTAGGCCTTCAAACCACCATCATGGTGACATTAGATGGATGTTTACATTAAAACAATAATTTTATTCCCCGCCCGGAGCACGGAATGGACTGCTTGTCTTACAAGACTGAACATCATGATTCAGATCTAGTGACCTCAAACTTGACCTTTTACACATATTTCACTGCTTTCTTTGGCTACCTTGAAATTGGCCACACTGGACTCTTATACCATATGAACCTCTTCCTGATGAACTCTGAGAAATTCTAAATACAAATTTTAAATATCGATGTCTTTATGACTCTGAAGTGTTATGATGAAGGAAGTCTTGTCTAGATGTGTTGAAACATGTGGAAGAACCCATGATAAGTTTCACTAAACTCTAAACTGGCTCTGGGTGAAGCTTCTGAAGCTTCACCCAGAGCTCCTGGACTGCTGGCCTGCATTCGCCGACTCAAAGAAACAGAAACAGAATCAGAACACAGTCATCAGGAAGACCAAGCCTGATCAACTTTCAAGATCCGGCTGCGCTGAATGTTTGCACTGTGGACTGTATGATTTGTTACTTTAATTACATTTTTTGCAAAGTTCCCGTAGAGTTTGGTCCTGTTTCTCTCTCACACCTTCAACGTTCTCAGCATCTCTCAGAGATTTCCTTTAAGCATTTCTTTCTGCATGTCTGATTGGCCTCAAGTCTTCAAAACAGTCCAGAACTGGAAAAGGCTTTCTCTGCTTGCCTTTTTAGTGATAGGCAAACAGAATGGCTGTTGGACCCAAAGCGGCGACAGAGACTAAGATGGCAGAACCATCAAGCAGACAAGTGCTTCCAAAAAATAAAAACCTTTGTCAAACCAATATTTCGGGTCAATTTCACCAAAACTGAAAACCAGTCTCACATTCGTAACGTGTTTGCAGCTTTAGAATCTGCTGTTAGTCCAGACACAGAACTTTAAAATTTCATGGCTTGGAGCGAAGGTATAGCAGGTCCAACATGCCGATGAGGATCTTCAGAGCTGGGTGGTGACTCAAAATTCTTTAATTACATAAAACTTACAGGCAGGACATCAGACATGAACGGGGTAGCAAACAGTGGCGTGAAATGAAAACCATAGAGTATCAATACTGGGGTAGGGTGGAGAGTGGGCCAATGAACAATGGGAGCTACTCCAGCTCATGAGGGAAAGAGTAAGACAACTGAAGGAGGGAGGCTAATTAACACAGACGAGCAGGGAACATAGAGGAACTACAAACATCTAGTGAACAGAAATAAGTAACATTGGAATTAACTAAAGAACATAAACAGGGAAGAACCAGATCTACATGGAAAATCCAACTGAGAACATCTAGCGCAGGAATCCAAGAAAGCAAGCTGAATGAACTGAAATAACAGCAACTAAAGTACGTGAGCAAAGAAAACAGACAAGGAACTCAAAACACAGGCAGATCCCGACAAAAGAAGTTATGGGAATGAGTTTTAGCTTTTCTTTCAAGGATCTGAACATTTCAGGACTGTCAGATGTAAAAAAAAAACAAAAAAAAAAACCAAAACCCAGAAAGTAAAAATGTAATCATGTTTTCATTTCTTTTCTGATGAAGTTGAACTGTGAGCTCATCAGCTGTGATAAACTTCTTATTTCCCCTTCAGAGATGTAAGACCTTCTCTCATCATGTTTACCTTCATCTAATCCCTTCAGATGTGGGATCTGCTCAGAGAAAAGAGCCTCATGACACATTTATCTCTTTCAAGCTGTTTGCTGAGCAGAAGCATTTTTCACAAACCAAACTGTCAAGATCTTTGCTCAGGTGTCAGTGAAAAGGGTTCTGATCCACAGTCCAACTATACAACAGCAGAATTCCTGAAAATAGGGATTTGTCAGGATAATCCTTTTGTTCTTCTGCCGACTGAGAGTTAGGGTCAGATGTCTCTGATTTTTTCATATAAAGCACCTGTTGTATGAAGAAACTTGTCTTGTGGATTGCTGAGGTGTAATTAGATTTTTATCAAGAATGTCCATTCATCAGTTAACCAAGACATTTGTCTGTGGGACACAATGAGACAGGCATATTTATCCCCTTCTCAATAAATAATGGAAAAATCATCACAGCAATGAAGTTCTTTTTCTAACTGCTTATCAACTTTCCATACTTCCTTTGGTATTTAGATGGTTTTTGGTCTTTGGTGATGATCTCCAAGTATTTGAGGTAAGGAAGCCTTCTTACCATCTCCCTAATCTTTAGCTCCCTCCAAAGAGTCTCCATCAGATTCAGGTCAGGACTCTGGTTGGGCACTCAAAGATTTTATATTACTTCCAGACAGAAGAAAAATGTCAAGATGGCGTCCACACAGTTGCAGCAGCTCAAGGCTCTCAGCTAGTTTGGGACCCTTTTGTATTTATTCTTTTCGTGATGCACCCATGTCACAGCAACCCAACATAAAGCCGCTAAGATCGACATTGTGAGAAGGTGCTTGTAATGTCCGTTTTTACCTGAAATCCAGACTCACATCATCCCACCAGATATAATGAGATGGCCGGGCAGCCAGTGGACTGAAGCGCCAGAGAAGGCATAGGAAGAGGAAAAGGAAAAACGGATGTTTAGCAGGCCTGCTAGCTCAGCTCAGAAACCGAGAGCACCTCCGCTACCATCCATCCTCCCCACAAACGCCAGACCTCTTGCAAACAAGATGGATGAGCTACAATCACGGAACATCTACAACCGCTCCGACCATGAGTGCTGTCTGCTGACTGATGGCTACGTTTGCAAATTTTTCACCATTTACCGCCACGACTGGACTGAAGCCTCTGGTAAGAGCATAGGAGGGGAACTCTGTGTCTATGTGCTTGAGGACTGGTGGTCGGACAGCAGAGTAATAGACACCTACTGCTCCCCGGACCTAGAGGGCATAACTGTCCGGTGCTGACCCTTCTAACTGCCACAGGAGCTAACGTTAGCACGGTACTCGGCCAGCTACAGCTCATGGTATCAAAACAACAGAGGGCTCATCTGGGCGGTGTGCACGTCATCGCTGGGGACTTTAATAAAGCACAACTCAAGACTGTCCTCCACAAATTCCACCATCATGTCAAGTCTGCAACCAGGAGAGAAAACACGGGATCATGTGATCTCTTAACACAAAACATGCATACAGAGCAATCGGGAGGTCATCTGATGGTCTCCCCCACCTTGGACCATCAGATGACCTCTCTCTGCTCCTCTTCCCAGCCTACACCCCTCCAGAAGGCAAATAATACCAGCCACAAGGACCATCAAAGCCTGGCCTGAAAATGCTCTCGCCCAGCTGAAAGACTGCTTTGCATGCATGGAGTGGTGTTGACACGTTTGACTTCCATTTTCAAGATGGCGCCGACGATGACAGCCTCGGAGCTTCGCTCTCTCTTTCTTTTTGTATTTTGTGTGTTTTTATGTTTTTTGAGCCACAATCCTGTGGTCTCATTCAGTAGAGAGGAACTTCTCAACATCAGAGAGTACTCTCTTGGATTTTTTTCACCATCTTTCATCGATCCGAGGTTCATTGAGCTCCTGGCAAGCGGAGCTGCGGCTCTATACGGGATCCTGCGCCGAAAACGTCGGAGGGAAAACCGCGCTGGTAAAGCTCCACAAAAGAGGACTACAAACACCACTGCCTTCAATCCACCTGGCAAATGTCCGCTCTCTAAGTAACAAGATGGACGAGCTGCTTCTTCTCACCGGTAAAAACTGAGACCTACGCAGATCAGCGGTTCTCTGCTTCATCGAGACATGGCTGAGTGAAAACATCCCGGACCGAGCACTGCTGATGCCGGACTTCCAGCTGCTCAGAGCGGATCGCAGCACAGAGCTATCGGGGAAGAAGCGAGGAGGCGGAATCTGCTTTTATATAAATGAAGGTTGGTGCAGAGATATAAAAGTTCTGGAGAAACATGTAGTCCTGATCTGGAGTCATTTTCCATAATCTGTAAACCGTTTTATTCACAGAGAGAGTTTTCTTCGTTTATAATAATCGGCTCATATTTTCCACCTCATGGCTGAACTTCTGCTGCTGAAAAACATCTTGATGAGCTGATTACAGACCTGGAGAAAAAATACATGGACTCTTTCATCATAATACTGGGAGATTTTAACCCTAACCTCAACCACTGACTTAAACCAACTAACTGATGTGATGACATCATACATCAGTTTCTGTGAGGACATGTGTGTGCAGACCAAGACCTTCTGCACCTTTGGGAACAACAAGCCATGGTTTACTCCACACCTCAGGAATCTGCGCAGGGAAAAGGAAGAAGCTCACAGCAGTGGAGATTGGGCGCGGTACAGGCAGGCCAGGAACAGACTAACAAAGGAGATCAAAGCAGCTAAGAGAAGCTACAGTGAGAAGCTGAAGAACATCCTTTCTACTGGTGACACTTCAGCTGTATGGACTGGTCTGAGAAACTTGACTGCCTATAGGAGCCCCTCCACCCATCCTGAACAGAGTCGTCTCCTGGCCAACCGTCTGAATGGCTTCTACTGCAGACATGACAAGAAGCCATTCACACCTCAAACCATCTCCTCTACATCCCATTCAGGAACAAATTCCTCCCATAAAGCAACCAACCCCCTACCTTCAGATCCTCTGCCTGCACTAAAGATCTCCGAGGAAGATGTAAACAGGCTCTTTCAGCGCATGAAAACAAAGAAAGCTGGAGGACCTGATAACATCTCCCCATCATGCCTGAAAGCTTGTGCAAATCAACTCGCTCCGATCTTCACAAGGATCTTCAACAAGTCACTGGAGAAATGTGAGGTCCCCTCCTGCCTCAAACGATCCACCATCATCCCGGTTCCCAAGAAACCCACCATCGTAGGATTAAATGACTACAGGCCTGTAGCCCTGACGTCTGTGGTCATGAAATCCTTTGAGCGGCTGGTGTTGAAGCACCTGAAAGACATCACAGGCCCCCTGCTGGACCTCCTGCAATTTGCTTACCGAGCAAACAGGTCGGCAGATGATGCTGTTAACTTAGGTCTACACTTCATCCTGCAACACCTCGACCACCCAGGGACGTACGCCAAGATCCTGTTTGTAGACTTCAGCTCCACCTTCAACACCATCATACCAGACATCCTCCACCAGAAGCTCACCCAGCTCAACGTCCCAGCCTCCACCTGTCAGTGGATCAACAGCTTCCTGATGGACCGACAGCAGCAGGTGAGACTGGGGGGCATCTTCTCCCGATCCAGATCAATAAGTACTGGTGCCCCCCAGGGGTGTGTTCTATCTCCACTCCTCTTCTCTCTGTACACAAATGACTGCACCTCATCGGACTCGTCCATGAAACTCCTGAAGTTTGCAGATGACACCACTGTCATTGGACTGATCCAGGACGGTGATGAGTCTGCATACAGACAGCAGGTGGATCAGCTGGTACACTGGTGCGGTCAGAACTACCTTGAACTGAACCCACTCAAGACTGTGGAAATGGTGGTGGACATTCGGAGAACACCACCCCCACACACCCCCCTCACCATCCTCAACAACACTGTATCGGCCGTGGACCACTTCAGGTTCTTAGGAACCACCATCTCTGAGGACCTGAGATGGTCTTCACACATAGACAATGTTCGAAAGAAGGTCCAGCAGAGACTGTACTTCCTGAGGCAACTCAAGAAGTTCAACCTTCCACAGGAGCTGCTGGCCATCTTCTACACTGCCATCATTCAGTCTGTCCTGTCTTCATCCATCTCAGTGTGGTTTGGATCATCCACTAAACAGGACAGGTCCAGACTGCAACGAATAATCAGGACTGCAGAGAGAATAATCAGAGCTGACCTTCTCTCCATCCAGGACTTATACAGGTCTAGGGTCAGGAAAAGAGCTGCTAAAATCTCTGCAGACCCCACACACCCTGCACATAAACTGTTCAGAGCTTTACCTTCAGGTGGCGCTACAGAGCACTGTTCACTAAAACCAGCTGCCACAGAGACAGTTTCTTCCCCCAGGCTGTTTCTCTGATGAACATTTAATAGAGAACAAAACAACAGCATACAGATGTTGCAAATGCACCTTTTTATTATATATGTGTAAATTGTAAATTGTAAATATGTATATTCTGTAATACAAAAACAGAACAAAAGAGCAAAGTGTACCGGAGTCAAATTCCTTGTTTGTATGAACGAACGTGGCAATAAAGCTGATTCTGATTCTGATTGTTGACCTCTGGGAGGCGCTACAGGTTAACAAAATCCCACACCAGCAGACCAACAGACATCTTCTTCCCTTGGGCCGTACGCGCTGCAAACAAGCAAGGATACACAACCCCCACCTTCATTCTATTCTATTCTATTCTATTCTATTCAAGGGTATGAATGGTTTTGGGCTGAACTCTAGTTTTGTTAGCATTTTATTCTCTTTGTATGAGTAAGAACAACCGATCCATGTTCCAGAACCAAGGACCACATCTGACACGTCTCTGACCAACACAGGAAGAGTGCGGGTTGCTGCTAGGACCCTGCTACGATCCCTACAAACATGCAACATTTTGCTTTTAATATAATAATAAATTTGACTGTGAAATGGAAGGAAAGTGATGTGAAAATCACACACGTTGATAGATTCCCTCCAGGATGCAGCTGTTATTCAATATGAAGACCTCAGGATGTCTGTTAACTGCCAGGTGGAAATAAAGAAGATTTAGAATAGATTTGTTCTAATAAATTATTCTAATGACTTTAGGTTTTACATTTTAATATTCCCACAGGCTACTCTCAACATGTTTCCTTGTACTTCAAAGATACATTGAGAGAATACTGCACTAAATCTCACTATCATTAAATTTAATATTTCCTGAGAGCCGTGTTCTCTCTGCTCTGCAGTCGGATTCAGATTTAATGGATTTCAGATTCAAGTTCAATGATACCCTGGTGATAAACAACAGCTGTATGCATACTGTTCACAAAGTGCAAAACTTTGGTTGTGGTGACACATATCTCTTGTAATATTCTGTCAGAACCTAATATTCACTGAAGACGCGTCGGTCATAAACAACTGATAAGTATTTCTACTGTCTCATGGCCCATAATCGAAACCAATAGTAGCTTACATTTACAAGTCTGTCATCTTATAGCGTCATCAGAAGAGGAAAGTCCAACATCTCACAGTTAGAGGATTTTACTAATCAGCACTTAATTAAACTAGTTTGCTCTTTAGCAGAATATTTAAATTTATGCTCATGTGTACAAAAATATAAAACATAGCATATAGTCCAAAGTTAACGAACAAAGATCAAATCAACATAAAAACTGTAAAAAAAAACATCTAGAACCTCCTTCAGCAGCTTGTAGAACCTCCTTCAGCAGCTTGTAGAACCTCCTTCAGCAGCTTGTAGAACCTCCTTCAGCAGCCTATCGAACCTCGATCAGCAGCTTGTAGAACCTCCTTCAGCAGCTTGTAGAACCTCCTTCAGCAGCTTGTAGAACCTTCTTCAGCAGCTTGTAGAACCTCCTTCAGCAGCTTGTAGAACCTCCATCAGCAGCCTATAGATCATCAAGAGCTTGTAGAACCTCCTTCAGCAGCTTGTAGAACCTTCATCAGCAGCTTGTAGGACCTCCTTCAGCAGCTTGTAGAACCTCCTTCAGCAGCTTGTAGAACATCCTTCAGCAGCTTGTAGAACATCCTTCAACAGCTTGTAGAACCTCTATCAACAGCTTGTAGAACCTCTATCAGCAGCTTGTAGAACCTTCATCAGCAGCTTGTAGGACCTCCTTCAGCAGCTTGTAGAACCTCCATCAGCAGCCTATAGATCATCAAGAGCTTGTAGAACCTCCTTCAGCAGCTTGTAGAACCTTCATCAGCAGCTTGTAGGACCTCCTTCAGCAGCTTGTGGAACCTCCTTCAGCAGCTTGTAGAACCTCCTTCAGCAGCTTGTAGAACATCCTTCAGCAGCTTGTAGAACATCCTTCAACAGCTTGTAGAACCTCTATCAACAGCTTGTAGAACCTTCATCAGCAGCTTGTAGGACCTCCTTCAGCAGCTTGTAGAATCTCCTTCAGCAGCTTGTAGAACATCCTTCAGCAGCTTGTAGAACATCCTTCAACAGCTTGTAGAACCTCTATCAACAGCTTGTAGAACCTCTATCAGCAGCTTGTAGAACCTCGATCAGCAGCTTGTAGAACCTCCTTCAGCAGCGTGTAGAACCTCCTTCAGCAGCTTGTAGAACCTCCTTCAGCAGCTTGTAGAACCTCTATCAACAGCTTGTAGAACCTCTATCAGCAGCTTATAGAACTTCCTTCAGCAGCTTATAGATCATCTATCAAGAGGTTGTAGAACATCCATCAGCAGCTTGTAGAACATCCTTCAGCAGCTTGTAGAATCTCCTTCAGCAGCTTGTAGAACCTCCTTCAGCAGCTTGTAGAACCTCCTTCAGCAGCTTGTAGAACCTCCTTCAGCAGCTTGTAGAACCTCCTTCAGCAGCCTATCGAACCTCGATCAGCAGCTTGTAGAACCTCCTTCAGCAGCATGTAGAACCTTCTTCAGCAGCTTGTAGAACCTCCTTCAGCAGCTTGTAGAACCTCCATCAGCAGCCTATAGATCATCAAGAGCTTGTAGAACCTCCTTCAGCAGCTTGTAGAACCTTCATCAGCAGCTTGTAGGACCTCCTTCAGCAGCTTGTAGAACCTCCTTCAGCAGCTTGTAGAACATCCTTCAGCAGCTTGTAGGACCTCCTTCAGCAGCTTGTAGAATCTCCTTCAGCAGCTTGTAGAACATCCTTCAGCAGCTTGTAGAACATCCTTCAACAGCTTGTAGAACCTCTATCAACAGCTTGTAGAACCTCTATCAGCAGCTTGTAGAACCTCGATCAGCAGCTTGTAGAACCTCCTTCAGCAGCTTGTAGAACCTCCTTCAGCAGCTTGTAGAACCTCCTTCAGCAGCTTGTAGAACCTCTATCAACAGCTTGTAGAACCTCTATCAGCAGCTTGTAGAACCTCGATCAGCAGCTTATAGAACTTCCTTCAGCAGCTTATAGATCATCTATCAAGAGGTTGTAGAACATCCATCAGCAGCTTGTGGAACATCCTTCAGCAGCTTGTAGAACGTCCATCAGCAGCTTGTAGAACCTCCATCAGCACCCTTTAGATCATCCATCAAGAGCTTGCAGAACATCCTTCAGCAGCCTATAGAACCTCCTTCAGCAGCTTGTAGAACATCCTTCAGCAGCTTGTAGAACTTCCATCAGCAGCTTGTAGAACCTCCTTCAGCAGCTTATAGATCATCCATCAAGAGCTTGTAGAACCACCTTCAGCAGCTTGTGGAACCTCCTTCAGCAGCTTGTAGAACCTCCTTCAGCAGCTTATAGAACTTCCTTCAGCAGCTTATAGATCATCCATCAAGAGCTTGTAGAACCTCCTTCAGCAGCTTGTAGAACCTCCTTCAGCAGCTTGGAGAACCTCCTTCAGCAGCTTATAGAACATCCATCAGCAGCTTGTAGAACATCCTTCAGCAGCTTGTAGAACTTCCATCAGCAGCTTGTAGAACCTCCATCAGCACCCTTTATATCATCCATCAAGAGCTTGTAGAACATCCTTCAGCAGCCTATAGAACGTCCATCAGCAGCTTGTAGAACTTCCATCAGCAGCTTGTAGAACCTCCTTCAGCAGCTTGTAGAACCTCCTTCAGCAGCTTGTAGAACTTCCTTCAGCAGCTTATAGATCATCTATCAAGAGGTTGTAGAACATCCTTCAGCAGCTTGTAGAACATCCTTCAGCAGCTTGTAGAACCTCCATCAGCACCCTTTAGATCATCCATCAAGAGCTTGTAGAACATCCTTCAGCAGCCTATAGAACTTCCATCAGCAGCTTGTAGAACTTCCATCAGCAGCTTGTAGAACCTCCTTCAGCAGCTTGTAGAACCTCATTCAGCAGCCTATAGAACTTCCATCAGCAGTTTGTAGAACCTCCTTCAGCAGCTTGTAGAACCTCCTTCAGCAGCTTGTAGAACCTCCTTCAGCAGCCTATATATCATCCATCAAGAGCTTGTAGAACCTCCTTCAGCAGCTTGTAGAACCTCCTTCAGCAGCTTGTAGAACCTCCTTCAGCAGCTTGTAGAACCTCCATCAGCAGCCTATAGATCATCAAGAGCTTGTAGAACATCCTTCAGCAGCTTGTAGAACCTCCTTCAGCAGCTTGTAGAACCTCCTTCAGCAGCTTGTAGAACATCTTTCAACAGCTTGTAGAACCTCTATCAGCAGCTTGTAGAACCTCGATCAGCAGCTTGTAGAACCTCCTTCAGCAGCTTGTAGAACCTCCTTCAGTAGCTTGTAGAACCTCCTTCAGCAGCCTATAGAACTTCCTTCAGCAGCTTATAGATCATCTATCAAGAGGTTGTAGAACATCCTTCAGCAGCTTGTAGAACTTCCATCAGCACCCTTTAGATCATCCATCAAGAGCTTGTAGAACATCCTTCAGCAGCTTGTAGAACCTCCTTCAGCAGCTTGTAGAACCTCCTTCAGCAGCCTATAGAACGTCCTTCAGCAGCATGTAGAACTTCCATCAGCAGCTTGTAGAACTTCCATCAGCAGCTTGTAGAAATTCCATCAGCACCCTTTAGATCATCCATCAAGAGCTTGTAGAACATCCTTCAGCAGCCTATAGAACTTCCTTCAGCAGCTTGTAGAACTTCCATCAGCAGCTTGTAGAACCTCCATCAGCACCCTTTAGATCATCCATCAAGAGCTTGTAGAACATCCTTCAGCAGCCTATAGAACTTCCTTCAGCAGCTTGTAGAACTTCCATCAGCAGCTTGTAGAACCTCCATCAGCACCCTTTAGATCATCCATCAAGAGCTTGTAGAACATCCTTCAGCAGCCTATAGAACTTCCTTCAGCAGCTTGTAGAACCTCCTTCAGCAGCTTGTAGAACTTCCATCAGCAGCTTGTAGAACTTCCATCAGCAGCTTGTAGAACCTCCTTCAGCAGCTTGTAGAACCTCCTTCAGCAGCTTGTAGAACCTCCTTCAGCAGCCTATAGAACCTCGATCAGCAGCTTGTAGAACCTCCTTCAGCAGCTTGTAGAACCTCCTTCAGCAGCTTGTAGAACCTCCTTCAGCAGCCTATAGAACCTCCTTCAGCAGCTTGTGGAACCTCCATCAGCAGCTTGTAGAACCTCCTTCAGCAGCCTATAGAACCTCGATCAGCAGCTTGTAGAACCTCCATCAGCAGCTTATAGATCATCTATCAAGAGCTTGTAGAACATCCTTCAGCAGCTTGTAGAACCTCCATCAGCAGCTTATAGATCATCTATCAAGAGCTTGTAGAACATCCTTCAGCAGCCTATAGAACCTCCTTCAGCAGCTTGTGGAACCTCCATCAGCAGCTTGTAGAACCTCCTTCAGCAGCTTATAGATCATCTATCAAGAGCTTGTAGAACATCCTTCAGCAGCTTGTAGAACCTTCTTCGGCAGCTTGTAGAACCTCCATCAGCAGCTTATAGATCATCTATCAAGAGCTTGTAGAACATCCTTCAGCAGCTTGTAGAACCTCCTTCAGCAGCTTGTAGAACCTCCATCAGCAGCTTATAGATCATCTATCAAGAGCTTGTAGAACATCCTTCAGCAGCCTATAGAACCTCCTTCAGCAGCTTGTGGAACCTCCATCAGCAGCTTGTAGAACCTCCTTCAGCAGCCTATAGAACCTCGATCAGCAGCTTGTAGAACCTCCATCAGCAGCTTATAGATCATCTATCAAGAGCTTGTAGAACATCCTTCAGCAGCTTGTAGAACCTTCTTCGGCAGCTTGTAGAACCTCCATCAGCAGCTTATAGATCATCTATCAAGAGCTTGTAGAACATCCTTCAGCAGCTTGTAGAACCTCCTTCAGCAGCTTGTAGAACCTCCATCAGCAGCTTATAGATCATCTATCAAGAGCTTGTAGAACATCCTTCAGCAGCCTATAGAACCTCCTTCAGCAGCTTGTGGAACCTCCATCAGCAGCTTGTAGAACCTCCTTCAGCAGCCTATAGAACCTCGATCAGCAGCTTGTAGAACCTCCATCAGCAGCTTATAGATCATCTATAAAGAGCTTGTAGAACATCCTTCAGCAGCCTATAGAACCTCCTTCAGCAGCTTGTGGAACCTCCATCAGCAGCTTGTAGAACCTCCTTCAGCAGCCTATAGAACCTCGATCAGCAGCTTGTAGAACCTCCATCAGCAGCTTATAGATCATCTATAGAGAGCTTGTAGAACATCCTTCAGCAGCTTGTAGAACATCCTTCAGCAGCTTGTAGAACCTCCATCAGCAGCTTATAGATCATCTATCAAGAGCTTGTAGAACATCCTTCAGCAGCCTATAGAACCTCCTTCAGCAGCTTGTGGAACCTCCATCAGCAGCTTGTAGAACCTCCTTCAGCAGCCTATAGAACCTCGATCAGCAGCTTGTAGAACCTCCATCAGCAGCTTATAGATCATCTATCAAGAGCTTGTAGAACATCCTTCAGCAGCTTGTAGAACCTTCTTCGGCAGCTTGTAGAACCTCCATCAGCAGCTTATAGATCATCTATCAAGAGCCTGTAGAACATCCTTCAGCAGCTTGTAGAACCTCCATCAGCAGCTTATAGATCATCTATCAAGAGCTTGTAGAACATCCTTCAGCAGCTTGTAGAACCTTCTTCGGCAGCTTGTAGAACCTCCATCAGCAGCTTATAGATCATCTATCAAGAGCTTGTAGAACATCCTTCAGGCTGTACTTTTTAGATAATTGTATTGACAGTGGTGGAAACTTTCCTTTTAATTTTGCACCTTGCTGATTTTCTTCTGCCTTAAATAAAATGCAGCCTCACATTTTAATGAATCATATTCTGTATTATTTGAAATGACCAGAGGAGCTTCTATGGTTTGATGCTTTAGATTTTCTTAGATTCCAGCAGGTTCGTAGAAATGGATCCGTGTCCAGCTCCAGGCTGTCCGGCCCCCTGGCTTCCTAGAAACACAGATGCTGCAGAATGTTTCCGGCTAGCAGCTTGGGTTTTCTAAAGACACAACCCTCCCGTCACTTCTTCTGTGTACAGAAGCAGGTCATGATGAGCTCTTACTTGTCTTTGTTGAGTGTTGTTAAATGTTTGCTGTTGAATTTGGACAGAACCTAAAGGATTGTTGCTGTTGGAGTTTCTTAGTGGATGCATGTTAGAGGTGAATCTATGGACTGGCGGGCTACAAATGATTTGCCCAATAAAGTTGTCTCAAACTGGAAGACCTGTTTGCTATCCTAGACATTTAATATGCACTAGACATCAGCACATCACCAGAAACCTATCTGAAGAACTGACTGATAAAAGGAGCCACTGATCGGCACAGAATATTACAGCAGAGAAAGTATTTCTCACAGCAATGAGAGAAGCAGCATAAATAAACTGACTAAAATAAACTGAAACTGGGAACAAACTCAATTTGTCACCAATGACTGGGAATAATGGAAAAATCTTCTGCCCAGAGAGGACCAATGTTTTCACAGCAGCCCTGCAATGGATGGTGGGTATAATTTGAAAGAGGAGCAGGAATGTTGACCGGATGAAAATGTTCAGTGGGCTGACCCGACCTGACCTGCAGTCATGAAGAATCAGTCTCAGGTTGGATTATTTTCAGATGCAACCAACAGGCTTAAAGTTTTCATCTATCTCCTTCTGCCAGGCGTCAGTATCAGTATATGACCACTCTGGGTCGCTGAAAGCAGCAAGAAAACCAAAATGTGTGACAGTGAGGTCGGTCCCAGATCAAGTAATCCAGACATGGGTCTACCAACCACAATCATCTGGCCAGAGTTCAGAGGAATTTATCCACCAAGAGTTCAGACAGAAAATCAATCATTCCCACCCTCAACAGTGTTATATTCTGATATGTGAAGTCACACTGTGTTTGGTTCTGTTGGGTCACCATCCTGCAGTCAGTCAGAAGCCAGAAGCACCCCACTGTTAACCACATCAGTGGGCTTTGTAGCTTATTCTTTTATTACAAACACTTTTAAAAGAGCCAAGAGCTTAAACAGTTGATCCAATTAACAACATTCATTAAGTGGGTTGTCTGGTTGTTATTTTAAATAAATATAATCAGGTCCATATCCTGAACTACATCAACTAAAACCAGAAACAATAATAAGTTTGTTTAGCTAATATTTTGATGATAAAAGTAGATGCATCTCTGGAGAATCGAGCACCTCACATCAATAAAGAAAGAAAGTATCAAACTCAAAAGTTCAGTTGAAGTTTGTCTCATGCAAAGCATCCTCCTCCCAGCCTTTGAAGCAGCTAAATGTTAAGTCAATTGAACCTAATTCTCTTTGAAGTGTGTGCATGCTTATCTCTGTGTGTGTGTGTGTGTGTGTTGGTGGGCATGAAGGTGTGCAGGAGGAGTCTGCATCCATAGGCTTTTAAAGAGACAACACACACACAAGGAATGTTGTGATGCGCCACCATCACTGGATTAAATCACAGAGTCAAGGTTGGTCAGCACAAGGAGGCCTCACCAGCTCCATCCTCATGTTTATCATGAGGACAGACGTGTGCATGGGGGCGGTTGGCTCAGGAGCTGCTTCAAAGGCGGTCCTAATGCCGCCTCCCCCCCCAGAAATTTCCATTAGCATTCAAGGCCAAACAGAAATCTCTGTCCGACTGGAAGAGGAGAAAAGAGAGGGATGGGATGAAGAAGGACGAAAATCAAAGGGTAAAATATATACAATGAGTGCACTCTGTATGTGAGAGTATCTTTAGGAATATAGTAACATAATAATGAACAGTTTGTACCACCGCCTAGCTTTTTAATAGATTTAAAGAGATTTGTGAGGACTAGCATGAACTGGGATCAGTTCCACCAGAAACCACACTGAAAATGAAAACAAACTACAAGACCAAAACATTAGCAGGCAGAACCATGTTGAGTAATATTTCCTTTTGATTTTTTTTATGTTTAAATATCAGGTTGAGCGTCAGCTTACAAAGAAACACTAAAAGCCAATTTACTTTATTCTGGAAATGCCGTCCTGCTGGAATACCGTAATGTTGGATGATGGGAGTTCTGAGCTGAGGTGTGCAGTTAACCTTTTAACATCCCAAATTAAGATTAGTTGACTCAATTAACTCCACCAGAACCCCTGCAGCTCTCCTCCTGCACATTACTTCTGTTCATTGTCAATTACACCATCAACATAATCACTGTCACAGTCAGATCATCACGGTTGGCATCTTCTCCATCAATGCCAGCTCTGTGGTCATCATTATGATCTTCCTCGGAGAAATAGTAAAGCAACACATCAGAAAGAAATTCAAAAACGTCATTTCTAAAGCTCTGAGCCACCAGAGAATCACAGTGAGAACTATTATCCACAGATGAAGAAATCCTGAAGCAGTGGAGCAGCGATAAGGAGTGCCCAGCCTACCTAAATTACTCTGAGAGCTCATCTACGAGTCTTCCAGGAGGTCACAGAAGAACCCTGAAGCACGTCAAAAGCTCTGCAGGCTTCACTGCCTCAGATAAGGTCAGAGGTCATGATCCACCAATAAGAAAGACAAACTAGGCAAAAACGGCCTCTACTAGAAAGTTCCAAGACCAGAACCACTGCTGACCCAAAAGAACACAAAGGTTAGTTGTTAGTTGTTGGGTTTAGGGGTTAAATACTTTTCTACACAGGGTCAGGTAGGTTTGGATAGATTTATTCTCCTAATGAAAGAAGTCATCATTTGAAAACAACTGTTTGTTTTTACTCTATCTATGTCTGATATGAACATTAATGATCTGAAGCATTTAGGAGGACATAAAGATGACCCATCATTCAGTGATTTACATGAACAGCTTGAAATGTTTGAGACAGAATCACAGAAATTTGCTTCAGGAGTGTCCTCACTCAGGCCCTACCTTCTGTTTCTTCTGTGTATGTTGCATCTAAAGCTCTCTGTGACCAGTCTAAAAACTGTGTGGTTCCATATTTTCTGAATTCCCATTTACAGGAGGCAAAACGTCTGGCTCCTTCTGGACCAATCAGGGAATGAGAGGCAGACAGCTTCTCTTAAAGTCAGACTTAAAACTTCCCTTTGGAAGAAGCTTACAGTTAGGGTGGGTTGAATTATCCCGAGCTATCCATTTAGTTCTGCTGCTAACGTCTTAGGCTGCTGGGAGATGTTCTGTAATGTACTGATAACCCTTAAACTTCAGAGTTTTTACTTTCTTCGTTCTCTAATTATGTAAAGTCCTGATAAAAAGCGAGCTAGACTTGTGCAGCCCTGGTGTTATACGTAAACACTTCATCTTATGATGTTTCAAATAAAGTATCTGCCTTCGACACATAGCAGCATCTGTTTTATTGAATCAGGAGAAAATCTGTTTAACCAAATTGTAGAATCTGAAAGTCCAACTTTACTTTTCAAAAGAAAAAGGGAGTGAAAATCTCAGCCATGAACTTCTGATCAGATGCATCGATTAACTGATCGTCATCATAAAAGCAGGATTCTTCTGCTCTGAAGCATGCAGGTGTGGTAATACAATGTCTAGGTAAAGACACATCAGCCGTGACCTTGGAGAAGCAACTGCTGCAGCTCTCAAGCCTCAGTTAGAAGGTTAAAGGTTAAAGGTCATGACAGGACCATTAGAAAAACACTGAATTGAGAAATAATCTTCTTCTCTTCAAAAACAAGATGGCTGCAGGACTGAGGTTGTAAAGCTGCATCTGTATGAAGGACAAGACTTCTGGGACTATGTCCTCTGGACAGGTGAGACCAAAGTAGAGATGTTTGACCATAAAACACAGAACCATGTTTGGAAAAAAAGCAAACACAGCATATAGCATATGGAGACCAATGATTTGCGCACCCACTCTCTTTAAGTGAAGTCTTGGTATACGCTGGGTCATCTGTAAGACATTGATGTCAACAACAGCAGCAGATCTACAACAGAATGACTGAAAAAGTAAGAGTCAAGGTTCTGCAATGGCCTAGTCAAAGTCCAGACATCACCCTGATTGAAAAACTTTGGTGGACGTTCAAAGAGCTGTGCAGAAATAAATGTCTGCAAACCTCAATGAACTGAAGTGATGATGGAAAGAAGAGTGGATCAACGTTCCTCCACAACCAAGCTTGATGGTCTCCATCAGAACCATCGGATAGATCATTCTTTGTCCATGTGGAGTTTAAGAGGTCTCTTTCAGTGGTTGGCACTTTCATATCAGTTTTATCTGCAAACTATTTTTTCCTTCACTGATAAAATGAAAGAGTGAAGATGCTAAAAGGGTTGAAAGCTCAGAGCTGCTCATGCTTGAAGTTCACACATATGTGGCAACAGGTCAAAGACTCGTGCTCATCGGGTTTTTACTGCAGAAAGCATTGTTCTGGAAGAACATTCTCCGGGTCCGATAAAAGCGGTCCCTGGGACAAACTCTCAACTTTTTATTAAGTTACTGAACCTTTGCTGCAGCAGAAAACATAATTCACAGTTGAAAGACCACTAACATGAATGAATGAATGAATGAATGAATGAAGCACATACTGCTGCTGGTTTGATCTATAAGTCTGGTCCAATCATTTTACACAATCTGACAACAGAGCCTCATCAGAACACACATTGTAATTTATAAAATATGACTTTAGAGCTAATTTTTATTATCACAACAGGCCTAAAAGTTTAGTTGGGTTAAATGTCAGACGGTAAGAAGTATGCTTTTGTGTACGAAGTAAAACAAGAGTCATTTTCCAGGGAAACTGTTTTTTGTACAGTGTGGATTCAGAGATCGATGGTTTTAAATTATGCAGAACTTCATTGGGTCTGGGTAAAAGGTTCTTGGTAAAATGAATGTTAATGGGAATTTACGGAGCTGAAAGGGAAAGGTCATCTGTCTCTTCTGATCAGGATTAAACTTCAGTGAGGATAAAAACATGATTAGACAACCATCTGTGGTTTTGCTTTCCTCTGGGAATTTCTTCTTCAACTGGGACTTCCTGCTCGTTTTCTGTTTCTACTGTCAGGATTTCTTCCAACGGAGTCTTTGCTAAGCCAGACACCTCCATCCTCCTCAGGTCCCAGGTGAGCTTCTGGTTCTTCAACGGTCTGAAGAACCAGCAGCTCTGCTTCGGCATCACTTCCATCATATTAACGTTCCAGATTCTCCATGTCTCTGCTTAGTGGATCTGTCCTCTCTTCCCATATTTCCTGTGACTTCGTTGCTTTATCTCTGTAACTCCTTCTACCTGTGAACTCCTTCCCAGTCAGCCTCTGTTTCTTCTTTCACTCTTCGACCTGTCCTTCCCTGTTTCCATCACCTCGTGTGTGTGTGTGTGTGTGTTTCAGCAGTGACTGCTGTGTTAATAACTCATGCCATCTTCTAATCTGAAGGTCTAAATAGTTAATCAGCAGCAGGTCAGTGATCCTCCTCTTTCTGGTTCATCCTCTGGCTTTGGTTTTCCATCACCTGCATCTCTCTGCTTCCACAGCTATGTTTTGCATGTCTAAATATCACTTTAATAATGTGTTTAATACAGATACTTGTACTCCTACTCGTCATCTTCTGCTTCATCCGGGACCGGGTCGTGGGGGCAGCAGATTCAGCAGACACGCCCAGACGTCCCTCTCTCCAGACACCTCCTCCAGCTCCTCCAGGGGGAGCCCAAGGCATTCCCAGGCCAGCCGAGAGACATAGTCCCTCCAGCGTGTCCTGGGCCTCCTCCTGGTGGGACGTGCCTGGAACACCTCCTGAGGAAGGCATCCAGGAGGCATCCACTATAGATGTCCGTGCCACCTCCACTGACTGCTCTCGATTTGGAGGAGCAGCAGCTCTACTCCGAGCTCCTCCCGGATGGCCGAGCTCCTCACCCTATCTCTAAGGAATGCCCGGCCACCCTACTATTAATACAGATAATAATCACTAAATAACAGACATTCTTTGTTTTGTAACTGTATCTTCAAACAAAACTTTTCCCTTTGTGAATTTATCTACCAAAAAGCTTCACATAGTTGTGGACTCGGTCCTTATTGGGTTTTAGTGCCTCTTGGCCAGGAGCTGTTGGGGCTTTCTGGGGACTGATGGGAAATCACCATATTTCAGGATGTTTACAGAAACTGAAAAGGAAAAGCAGACATTTTTCCCAAAAACATGAATGGGACATTATGTGAAAGCAATGATAAACCCAGTCCTATTTGGACCTCCAATTGTCAGTCATCCTTTCCATCAGAACCTTTATTCAAAGTTGAAACATCTCACAGAAAGTTGGACCTGACCCACTTATCATTTTGATCTTTTTTCCTGTTTTTCCACAATTACAGTTCAGGTTTGAGTATTGTTTTATTTTTTTTCCACAGAATGTTCAGTTTAGAGTGTGATGAATGTTCTGACCGGGTGAAATATTCAGAACCTTTCGGATTTAAGGTCCTTTCATGACCACAGCCTTATCTCCACGTTGAGTTTCGTAGGTGTTTCAGTCTCCTTCCAACCAAGGTGTCTCCCACTGCTGGAGGGCTTACAGTTTTCTGCCCAATCAGAGCTCAGAGTACAGAGAAACACGCCCACACTCTCATTCCCTCCTCGTGGTGAATGAGAGCATGAGGTAGTGAATTAAATGCTCTCTTGACCTGTGCAGGTTTACTGGCCTCTCGCTCAATGCCCACTGGAGATCAAGCACCAGCCCCGTCTGCCCAGCAAAGATAAGATGTTTCCAGCAAGATGCTGCATATCTTCTATAAGTCTGTTGTGGAAAGTCTGATCTCTTCTACCATCATCTGCTGGGGAAGCAGCATCAGAACCAGGGACTTAAAAAAGCTCAACAAGCTGATAAAAAAGGCTGGTTCTGTTCTGGAGACTCCTCTGGAACCTCTGGAGATCATTGTGGAAAGACGGATTCTTCATAAAATGAAGAACATTATGGAGAACCCTGAGCATCCTCTTCATCAGACTGTCCTACAACAACAGAGTGTCTTCAGTCAGAGGCTTCTTCAGATCTGCTGTAAGACGGAGCGCTACAGGAGATCCTTCCTGCCCACAGCCATCAGCATCTACAACGTCTCTTTGAAGAAACCTTCATAATATGAGCTACAACAACATTTAATTTCCCTTTGGGATTAATAAAGTATTTTTGAATTGAATTGAATTGAATTGAATTGAATCTGTCACATGGTTCTGTTCTATTCTTTTAATATGACATTTTCTGTGTCGTGTTTGAGGCTTAAATCCTCGTCTGTGTTTCTGCCTGCATGTCTGATGAATAGAGTGATGCTGTGGGCTCCTCCTCCTTCCTGAGCTTCACATAATCAACCAGTAACTATTGACTTTCTCTGTCATCTCTCTCTCTTCTGTTTTCTGCATTTTGTTTTTTTGTTTAAATATTGGCTGAATCATCCATTTGTTTTAAGATCTTAGCAACATCCATAAATTTGATTGGACCCTTCAATGTGAAATAAACTCTGCTAACACACACCTGGTGAAAAAGAAGGAGCACCCCATCAGTTCAAGAAGACAGCTTGATGTTTTGCTTCCATGCATCTTCCTCACTGCTGTAACTGCAGCAACGCACAGTGTGGAGAAATGATGATTCATCACTTTGAAAGATATCACGCAATCTGGAGCAGATGACTTTCACACATATATCAGTGCAACGTCTCATTGGTCTGGTTGACAAATATCTACTGGGACTCAAGAATGAATTCTAATAACTTTTATGATCATTTTCTTTATCCTCTTGATGAAAATCTACTCATAAACACGTTTCACCAAAAACCTTGGAGGAAATAATCAAAGTTCTGTGAATTTTAATGTGTTAGATTAGAACTTTAGGGATGTCATATTGTTTCCTTTGGGATGAACACTTAACAGAGGCTTTGGTAAATGCATGATGCATGCATGAGCATGATGGTCCAGTTTTGGTCCAGTTTGGTTCTGTTTCACAAACATCTGCAGACTAACAGCAGTCAGAGCAGAGAAGCTTCACCGAGGTTCATCTAATCAAGGTCTCTCTGTTCCAGACACAATGAAGAACATGAAGCTGTTTTAATCCAACAAACCTCAGCTGATTTTGGCAGAGCTCTTATGGAGACAAATCATTACTACAGCATAAAGTCTCAATGTTCCTCTCTGAGGACAGCCTGTTGTCTGCTGTGTCCCCCTGTCCCCGTCCATGCATTTACAGGTGGCTTTATGACTTATAATTTATCAATAAGGCTGAAATGCTGCCAAGCTACCATCTGTGGTGACCATGCTCAATTAACTAAAAGCCAATCAACATAGAAAGTGATAATATCCCTCCCGTCTTATAACTGTAAGTCAATATCTTCCAACCTTTGGTAACAGTGGCAGCCACTAATGGCAAAAAGATATATTTTGTTATTAAGTCTTTTCTTCTTTTCTCATGATATTATTACAAATTACCTCCTTTCAGGAAGGCCAGGATGGAGCAGAGACGGCTCTGAGGCACCACAGGGCACCGAAGCCATAAAGGTTTTATAGGTTTTTAGTTCTGCCTTTACTGCATCAACATTAGAGTGGAGAAAGATCAGATGATTTGGTACGTTTGACCCAGAGGGGACGGGCGGGAGATAAAGACTGATGTGGAGAAAGATGAGGAGGTGAGAGAGAGTTGGAGGGAGGGAATTAAATCTGCTCTTTAACAGCAGCTACCTGTAGGAGCTGCAGGCTTCATCATCAGATGAATCTAAATGATTGAAGCATCTTTAATGGGAAGCTTAATGAGCTCAGGGACATGTTCACTCTATTTCTTTTGTCATTCAAGGCACTTTGTCTTTAAGGAAACTATAGGCATGGAATATGTAGTTAATCATGAAATATGGGAAATTCTTCACAAAAGCAAGAAAAAATGTTTACAGTTTGTGATGTAAATACATCACAAACTGTTAATTTGTACTTTTAATGTAACTTAAGCTATAGAAATTCAAACATGAAACAATCCATGCTGTCAGCCCTCAGAGCTTAAGCTAACTACTGGAATAATTACAGTGTAATTATTTCATGTGAAGCTAATGAGGAAATTAATCAGCACTCAGACAAGACCGATTTAAACGTATTTGTTTTAACGGGCCGTCTTTCTGCGGAGCTGCAGAAAATCACTGCTTACTCTGACATTTAAAATGTATTGAAGTTCTGTAATCGAGCCCTTCAACCCTAACACACACATGCGCCAGAAAAACTGTCCATGCGGTTACTTTAGTCCCCTGTAGGTGTCGCTGTGTCATTGAAAACTGTGCTGTTTGTTTAGAGAAA
>NC_061812.1:1909412-1971912 GCF_021462225.1 Girardinichthys multiradiatus | reverse complement strand
AAAGGTGCACCAGCACCAAGGATAACTGAAGCCTTTAGAGGATTGTCAACCAACATCATTTCAAGAATTTGAGGAAACTTCACAAGAAGTGGATTGAGGCTGGAGTCAGCACATCAAGAACCACTACAACGGACCCTACAGATGGGCTACAAGCCTTTTAGATGAACAAGAACTCGACTGTTGTTCAGTGGTCCAAAGCCCTCTTTTGAAAGCAAAGTTTGCATCTCATTTGGAAATCAAGGTCCCAGAGTCTGGGGGAAGAGTGGAGAGGCCCAGAATCCCTGTTGCTTGAAGTCCAGTGTGAAGATCCTACAGTCAATGAGGATTTGGGGTGCCATATCATCTGCTGGTTCTGGTCCACTGCCCACAGTCAACAGAGCCAGCACATTTTAGAACACTTCATGCTTCCTTTTGGTGACAAGCTTTATGGAGATGCTGATTTCATTTTTTAGGAGAACTTGGTATCGGTCCGCACTGCCAAAGGTACCCGAAGATGGTCCAATGACCATAGTGGTACTGTGCTTGATTGGCCAGCAAACTGGGCTGACCAGGACCCCAAAGAGACTGATGTACAGGTCCTTCTCAAAATATTAGCATATTGTGATAAAGTTCATTATTTTCTATAATGTCATGATGAAAATTTAACATTCATATATTTTAGATTCATTGCACACTAACTGAAATATTTCAGGTCTTTTATTGTCTTAATATGGATGATTTTGGCATACAGCTCATGAAAACCCAAAATTCCTATCTCACAAAATTAGCATATTTCATCCGACCAATAAAAGAAAAGTGTTTTTAATACAAAAAACGTCAACCTTCAAATAATCATGTACAGTTATGCACTCAATACTTGGTCGGGAATCCTTTGGCAGAAATGACTGCTTCAATGCGGCGTGGCATGGAGGCAATCAGCCTGTGGCACTGCTGAGGTCTTATGGAGGCCCAGGATGCTTCAATAGCGCCCTTTAGCTCATCCAGAGTGTTGGGTCTTGAGTCTCTCAACGTTCTCTTCACAATATCCCACAGATTCTCTATGGGGTTCAGGTCAGGAGAGTTGGCAGGCCAATTGAGCACAGTGATACCATGGTCAGTAAACCATTTACCAGTGGTTTTGGCACTGTGAGCAGGTGCCAGGTCATGCTGAAAAATGAAATCTTCATCTCCATAAAGCTTTTCAGCAGATGGAAGCATGAAGTGCTCCAAAATCTCCTGATAGCTAGCTGCATTGACCCTGCCCTTGATAAAACATTGTGGACCAACACCAGCAGCTGACACGGCACCCCAGACCATCACTGACTGTGGGTACTTGACACTGGACTTCTGGCATTTTGGCATTTCCTTCTCCCCAGTCTTCCTCCAGACTCTGGCACCTTGATTTCCGAATGACATGCAGAATTTGCTTTCATCTGAAAAAAGTACTTTGGACCACTGAGCAACAGTCCAGTGCTGCTTCTCTGTAGCCCAGGTCTGGGGAATGCGGCACCTGTAGCCCATTTCCTGCACACGCCTGTGCACGGTGGCTCTGGATGTTTCTACTCCAGACTCAGTCCACTGCTTCAGCAGGTCCCCCAAGGTCTGGAATCGGCCCTTCTCCACAATCTTCCTCAGGGTCCGGCCACCTCTTCTCGTTGTGCAGCGTTTTCTGCCACACTTTTTCCTTCCCACAGACTTCCCACTGAGGTGCCTTGATACAGCACTCTGGAAACAGCCTATTCGTTCAGAAATTTCTTTCTGTGTCTTACCCTCTTGCTTGAGGGTGTCAATAGTGGCCTTCTGGACAGCAGTCAGGTCGGCAGTCTTACCCATGATTGGGGTTTTGAGTGATGAACCAGGCTTGGAGTTTTAAAGGCCTCAGGAATCTTTTGCAGGTGTTTAGAGTTAACTCGTTGATTCAGATGATGAGGTTCATAGCTCGTTTAGAGACCCTTTTAATGATATGCTAATTTTGTGAGATAGGAATTTTGGGTTTTCATGAACTGTATGCCAAAATCATCCGTATTAAGACAATAAAAGACCTGAAATATTTCAGTTAGTGTGCAATGAATCTAAAATATATGAATGTTACATTTTCATCATGACATTATGGAAAATAATGAACTTTATCACAATATGCTAATATTTTGAGAAGGACCTGTATATGACCTGAAACTGAAACTGCTGTGGCCTGTCTGTACTGGTTCTGTTAGATCTCAGTGCTGCATTTGATCCAGTGGACCATAATATTCTCTTAGAAAGGCTGGAATATGCTGTAAGGATCAGGGGAACAGCACTAGGCTGGTTTAAATCTTATCTGTCTGACAGATTCCAGTTTGTTCATGTAAATGATAAATCATCTTTAAACTCCAGGGTTAATTGTGGAGTACCACAGGGTTCAGTACTTGGGCCAATTCTCTTTACTACATATATGCTTCCAATAGGTCAAATTATCAGGCAGCATAGAATAAATTTTCACTGTTACGCTGATGATACTCAGCTTTATTTATCCATAAATCCTGATGAGCCCAACCAGTTAGATAGACTACAAGCATGTCTTGAAGATATAAAAACTTGGATGACTTTAAATTATTTGCTTCTAAATTCAGACAAGATAGAAGTTGTCATCTTTGGACCGGAGTCTTTGAAAAAGAAGTCAATCACTTAACCTGGATGGCATTAAATTGACCTCCGATAATAAAGTAAAAAACCTTGGTGTTATTTTTGACTAGGACATGTCATTTAAATCCCATATTAAACAGGTTTCTAGGATTTCCTTCTTTCATCTCCGGAACATTGCCAAAATTAGAAATATCCTATCCAGGAGTGACGCTGAAAAACTAGTCCATGCATTTGTTACTTCAAGGCTGGACTATTGTAATTCTTTACTATCAAGATGTCCACAAAATGCAGTTAAAAGCCTTCAGTTGATTCAAAATGCTGCAGCAAGAGTTCTGATGAAAATTAAAAAGAGAGATCATATTTCTCCTATTTTAGCTTCCCTTCATTGGCTCCCTGTTAAATCCAGAATAGAATTTAAAATTCTCCTCCTCATATATAAAGCCCTTAATGATCTAGCTCCATCATACATCAGAGATCTGATTGGTCCATATGTTCCTAACAGAGCACTTTGTTCTCAGACTGCAGGTTTACTGGTGGTTCCTAGAGTCTCTAGAAGTAGAATGGGAGGCAGATCCTTTAGTTATCAGGCTCCTCTCCTGTGGAACCAGCTCCCAGTTTCAGTACGTGAGGCAGACACCCTGTCTACTTTTAAGGCTAGGCTTAAAACTTTCCTTTTTGATAAAGCTTATAGTTAGAGTGGCTTAGTTTATCCTGAACTATCTCTGTAGTAATGCTGCTATAGGCTTAGGCTGCTGGAGGACATAATGAACACCTTGAATGTTGGGTTTTCATTTTGAAGCCAGAATAATTTAAATTACAATATTTTATGTAATGAATCAGAATATTCTATTTTTTTTAGATGTACCTGTATATCAGAAACTATTAAACATTTACCTTTTAATGTGTGAAAATGGCTTATTTTAACTGAATTAATACTGATCAAAATCTTTTTAAAGAGCAGCTGAAACTGTTCTTGTCTGTTTTTACTGAATGATTTAACCAAAACATTTCTTGAAAACAACATAATTCATAAATTTGAACAGAAGACCATCAGAGCAACATGTTTTAGTTTTATTCAGTCACAGCTGTTATATCTTTATAAGTGAACTCATTAAATGTTGAGTTGGTAAATGTTGATCTAACCTCCGTCCATCATTTTTCCAATTTATTGGGGCTCATCTAACACCATCCGCTCTTCTGAAGCACAGATATGTTTGAATTCACGGCTGTGTTAATGTTTTACAGGCTGTAATTGCATGTCGAGCCCGCTGACATCCTGTCATGCTGTCGTGTTTGATTAAAGAAAGGTTGTCATGGTTACTGCCGTGCTGATTCAGAATTAGAGGAATGAACTGCAGCAAGCAAACACTCGAAAGAAAATGAACCTGTTAAAGAAAATGTAGGTTTTAAAGACTAAAGATGAAAAATTATTTTTCATGATTTAAATCTTTTATTTGACTGTTGGAATTATTTTAGTGGGCAGGTTGTGTTGCTTTGGGCTTAAATCAACAATAATCAACAATTCAATCCATTTTTTTCAATTAGAAACGCTAAAATATGTTCAGAGTTTAATCTTCATCCAAAGCACCCTGCTGGGAAGATTTCTTACTCGTTGCTTATAGCAGCTGGTTCTTTCGATGTGGAGAAGCAGCGACTCCATTCCTCACCTCGTACCAGAGAGTGAGTCCAGCCACCCTGCAGAGGAAACTCATTCCCGCTCCTTGTCTTCATGAAAACTTTCTTTCCTTCATGCAGCTCACGGCTACAGGTGTAGATTCGGACGTATATCGATGTTCAGCTCAGCCCGGAGGATCTAGTTGTATAACAGAACTCTGGACTGAGACCAAAACACAGTTATTTTCAGGTGATCAGAACCAGTGTTGCCAATCTGCTTATAATGGCTTGTGGGGCCCTAGGGCTGTTACAACCCTAGGGTAGTTTTCAATGTACTTTTTTCCATAATGTAAAGAACTTTGAATTGTCTTGTTGCTGAAATGTGCTGTAGAAATAAACTTCCTTGCCTTACTTAGGCGTATGTCCACTGGACACCATGATGGACTGCTTCATTTCTTACGCCCAGCATGAACTCTTTCCTCTTTGGGTTCGATTGTGCTACGGTTGGAGTGTAATGTGACAGATGCAGAAAATGAAAATTAAAGGCTGATATCTTGTTGCAGTGGTTGGCCATGAACTGGACAGACTCATCATTGTCTCTCTAGTTTTTAATCATTTCAAATTTTCTACTCAAAAACGACATCAGCTTGTGAATCAAGTAATTCCGTATGTGTTAGTGTGATGATGATTGTGTTAAATGATGCATATTGGTTTTTAATTTCCTGCATGAAGAAAGAACCAATAGACGTAGAAGACAGGCTTTTCTGTTACACGTTAATACAGCAGGTCTTCCTTCCATCCACTGATGTAGGATTAATAGTTTGCATCAGACGAACCCTTCAGGTAATTTAGCCAATCGGTTTCAAACAGTTCTTAATTTATCTGATTGTGTAAACAGCTGCCATTTTTAGTAGCAAATCATCATAATTACATGACGCTTAATATGGATCAACAGCATGTATAAAAGATGAAGGAGCTGCTCAGTATTAATGTTCAGTGGTTTTTGCAGGTATTGTGCATTTAGGATATTATTGTCCCAATCCTGCAAATGAAAGGAGTGTGTAAAATGAAGCTAAAAAGGGAGCTGGGTCTCCTCAGAACCTGGTTTCATTACCAAAACTGCATTTATGCTTTTAGGAAAACAAAAAGAATTAGACCACATTGAATAAAGAATTTCTATAACTCTTTATTGTGTATCAGCTTTTTGCTTCAATGTAGACAACATGAAGCAATAGGAAAATAATGCTTCCATATTGCCTTTCTATGCATTCACACTGCATCATCTACTTTCTGATCACCAGCTAAGCAAAGCTGCAACAGATTTCTTTGGGCATGTCAAAAAAATCCTCCACATGACTCCTGGAGCTCTCTCATGCCATGTATTCTGTGCATAAGCACCACTGCTATACAAACAAACTCAAATGTTGTTGTGACTCAAACGTGGCAGCACTGATCTAATAACAACATGAATCTGATGCTGCACTGATTCTCCTACCTGGGGAGGCTGGATGTTTGAAACTGAAAGTGAAATGAAGGCATTACTTACTTCGCCAGATAATTATCTGATCGCTTGAGGCACTCAGAGCCCCCAAGAGAAATTTAGTTCCCAGATGGACAGTTGAAGTAAAATGACACATTGATGTCATAGACAAGTAATATAGCTGGTCATGACACACCAGAACACAATGAATCCCACAGCACTGATCTCAATATACACTTACTATTCACATGGGGAGTGCATCACCCTTGCTTCTAAACTTGTTGTTCCACAAAATCCACTTCATCTCCCCATGTTTAGACCGATGCAATGTATTTAGCAAGATGCCAGCAGACACGGCAAGATACATGGAAGCAGTTGGACATTGCATTCATTTTACAAGAGCCTTTAAAAGGGACTTATCATGTTTTTCAATCCTTCCTTTTCCTATTTAAATCATTCAGATGTGGTCTGTATATAGTGGAACTGCAATGCTTTGGTTTGAATTTGGCGTTATTGTAGCTCCTCAGGCATTTATTTCACTCACGTTTTAAGCTTCCTTTTTGACCGTCGCATTTTGCTGCCGTCTCTTTAAATGCAAATGAGGCACTTCACACCCCGCCCCCCTCCAGGCTGCGGAGCCAAACAAGAATCCATTAGTTTACTTTCCCTCGATAAATATCAACAAATGTCTAAAAAACAAGGAGTATATACAAAATCAGTGTACCAACAACGTGCTACATTTGCTAATGCATGAGAACAACGGCACTAAAACTAATATTGTAGCTGTAAGCTATGAAATCCAACAAACAACAGCGATGGTGGATTAACAGGCTTTTGCTGAGCTGCAATCTTCTAAATCAGGTGTGTTAAAGCAGGGGAACATCAGGACCTTGCGAGGACTGACTTTGAACACCTCTGCCCTAGTGGACCACATGAAAAATGTAAGTTCTTAAACAATAGCAGAGAAAAGTTAAAGAATTCAAAGTAGTATCAAAAGCTGTCATCCCATTACTAATGTTACTGACAATATTTTTACACAAACTACATGTAACATACCCTTAAAATGTTAATGCTACCACAAATCGAATGAATACAACTTTTAAAGAAGACCCCAACATAGTTAACGAGTTAGATAACGGCAACATCAAGAACATCACTGAATGCATTTGGATCATGTTTCCCAAGGCAAAAAGGGCAACCAAACAGACCGCAAAACTGTTTGTTTAATATTGTTCATAACCCACAATAAGGTGATGTCCTCAAGGAGCTAAAAGCGAGTGCACAGCGCTAATATTAGCAGGAGGCACGAAGCTGTGCTATCAGAACAACAGCCAGTAAGTTCTATCAACACCTCAACAATCAAGCTAGCTGTCATTTTACCGTTATCTGCAGCTAACTTCTTTGCTCTGTCTGTTCTATAGACAGAAGGAACTGACCCCTCAGACAGACGGAGTCTTTTGGCTAATCCTCCTTCGTACTGGCCAAGGTTGCTGAAACACTCCTCCCTGAATGTCAGGATCTGTGCCTTGTCTGTTTGTTTGGTGCTGTTACTGTGCTTAGCCCTTAGATGGCGCAGAACCTGGAGGAGAGGTGACAGGTGTTCTCTATTCCCTTGATTACCTACTGAGGAGTTTATAAGGAGGAGGCTGCCAGCAACTCACTGCCAGAGTGTTCCCCTTAGTGGTACAGCTTTAGCCACATTTCCTTTGTCTTGTCCTTGCCTTGAACCTTTAGTAATCTGAATCTGTTACCTTGCAGGATTACCTGAACCTGACCTTGCCTTCCGCATGGAACTCTGCCTGGATTAACCACTTCTGGAAAGAAGCGATCCAGCTCCATGAGCAAAGACTCAAGCCTCTTGTTACCTCGTTGGACCACACAGGTTGGCAGCTTCCTGAATTCTTCGCTCCTTGGATCTCCATTCAAGAACCCTGTCCACCCTCCTCCTTCCACTGCACCTACATCTGAAACCCCTGGTCCAACTTATGATCCTGGCACACCATTATCCACCATCATCTGTCTCACGGGTAAACAACCATTTGGTCTCTCCACTCTCCACCCTCTGGCGGATCATTCCATACCCAGTAAGGCAGAATTATTGTTCATTAGTTTTGACCCTGAGTTTTCCCTGCTTACCATCCTGTTTATTTTTACAGTTGGTATCCCGGTTCCAGTTTCCCGGTTCACTACACTGCTCTGTAAATAAACACTTCACCGTAAAACTCTGTCTCCTGAATTGCTTTCTGCATGTGGGTCAACTCCGTTAAAAACATTATGACACTGAAGTGCTTCGCGCAAACAAAGAGGACTTTCCTGTTAGGTATTAATTAGTCAACTCAGAGGCAAGAACGATACAGAGTCAGATTTACTTGCAGCAAGGGTAGCTCACATTTGTAGTGCAAATATACAAAGTATTGGCACCCCTCTCTCTTTATTTATCACACACAGTTCAACAAACATTCAGGGTGTGTGTGTGTGTGTGTGTGTGGGGTCAGACAGATTAGGGTTCATGTGTCTTGATTTTAAACAAAGAGGGAGTGAGGACTTGGTACCAGTCCCTAGATGTTGCTGAGAAAAGCATAACTCACTCGTCTGACCTATATCACTTTCTGTGGCATGTAGGAGGGAAAAGCACTTAGAGCAGACATGAGTGATAAACAATACAAAAGTTTTCAAACCCTAACATTCCTAACTCATGTTGGCACATTTCCATGAAAAATAAAATTTAACCAGGTACTCTGAAGAGGTTCTGATCCTACGGGGACGGTGCGAGGAAATAATTGCTGATTGGTTGGATTGGTTAGTTCATGACCATCTTTAGAAATTCCACAGAAAATACTGTGACGTAATAGAGAACGAAACATAATAGAAAACAGAAAAATCTAACCAGACTGACCAAATATGACCCAAAAGCATCTAAATATAGCATAACAGGATCTGGCATGGCTAAATTCAAATCTTCTAGAATTTCAGAGACTCCCAATACACAAAAATGTGTTAAAGAGATAAAAAAGTGGATTTTGCATTATATGTCACCTTTAAGCAAAAATCCTTCAGGGTGACTTATTGAAAAACCATCGGCATGTTCACTAAATCAAACGGGCCTTTTCAACGCGAGCAGCAATCCTGAATGAATCCAGAGATGTTTTTCGCTGTATTGGGGGCACATGGGTCACACCAAAATCAAAACCAATGACTGACTTTGAAAAAATGTTGTGATGTTGTACTATTACTGTCAGAATCCGTGGTGTGTCTGCCTGCAACTAACCATTTTACTGCCAGGTGCCGTTGCCTGGAGGTGCTGGAGGAGAGACAGGTGCAGCTCATCAGGCTTATCAACAGCCCAGTACATGAAGAGGCCGCGCCTGCACTTCGTTGCCTGAGAGTTTTGTCCTTGCGGTACAGCTACTGGCCTCCCCTGAAATCTACTCTCGTAGTTTGAAAGTTATTTCTGTAATTTTCAATAAACTTGCACTGATTTTGCCTGTCCTGACACTTCCAGGTGCCTTACCTCTGGACCCGACGGAGTTGACCAGAGATTTAAAGAATCGGTCTGAATCGAGTCCCGAAGTGTACCTTCAGGCTGACTCTTCTGTGAGCCACCAGCGAAGCAAATCCTGTCCACCCTCCCAGCACCTTCTTTCGGGTCCGTCCCAAAGAACACGGCGGTCAAGGCGAGCCACTCTCTCTTACACCACTGGATCTATGACCATTCCCCCTAGCGGGTTTCTCTGCTCTTACCTGTAAGCTGCACAATCAGTTCTGGTGCATTGTCTGAGGTCCAGTTTGTAACTCTGCTCTTCTCCCGCAGTCAGACGGTTCCAGTCTTGTTTCCCATTCCCAGGATCATTTGTTTAAATGAACGTTCACTAATCTCATCTGTCTCTGGTTGTTCTCTGGATGTGGGTCAGGTCGGCAGTTAACATTATGACAATTATTGAATAATAGGAGCAACAAAAGCACCTGTCATAGATCATTTGTTTTGTTTTTACAAATCTATATTTCAGACTGACTAAAAATGAGCATTTAAAGGTTCACAGCCTATGTAGAAGCCCTTGATATAAAAGAACAAATCCCGGAAAAGAGTATCTGATTGGCCCACATATTTATTTGTCATTTTCAGAGCATCCAGGATAATCCTTGCATCTCCAGAACACCTTTTACCACAATGAAAACTATAAAATAAACATAAACAGAAGTTCATATACTGTTTCATAAACAAGCTTCTAAACATATCTGAGTGCATTAATATTATCCTAAATTTGGTCATAAAATGCTAAATAAAGGCAAATAAACCAGATTATGTGTGCCACATTGCATTCCAAGTCATAAAACCATATTACCAATATATAGAATAACATGCAAAGTTTCTCACAAATAAAATTAAAAACAATATAAATCTATAACATGACATGCTTGCTTCTCTTGTCAAAGGTGCAAAATGTTTGCCAACATGTAAACGGTAGGTCTCTGACCGGTGGAAGCAGACAGCTGCAGCCACCATGAGAGCTAAAATATCACATGGATGCAAGACGGTCTGGATCCGTTTCAGAGCGAACATATTAGACCTGCTGCAGCCCTCTGCTCTGCATGATGAACTCTGCCTTATACAGATTACCGGGTTCACCCTCCTCACTGTGTTATACATGTTACCAGGCCGACCGCTCAAACGCGATGATGTAAAGAGACAGAGCAGTGGTTCATTACACCAAACAAGTAACTTAAAACATTAAAAGCAGGACAAACTCTAGCCATCGGCTAATGCTGCATACGCTGGTAATTAGAAAAGGCAGGTGCATTTGCTGAAGCTTGGAAAATTCAGCTTCAATCATTTACATCTAATGTAATGTATGTTCAAACTGATAATCTGTTCTTTAGAAACAGCTTAACAGCTAATAAAAAAATCATTTATTTGTTTTGTAATTGTAAATCGATTTAGGCTGTAACGGTGTAACAATCAGCCACTTTTACATTTACACTCACTGGCCACTTTATTAGGTACACCTCACTGGTACCGGGTTGGACCCCTTTTAACGTGCAGAACTGCCTTAATCCTTGGTGGCATATATTCAACAAGGTACTGGAAACATTCCTCAGAGAGTTTGGTCCATATTGACATGATAGCATCACACAGATGCTGCAGATTTGTCGGCTGCATCCATGATGTGAATCTCCTGTTCCACCACATCCTAAAGGTGCTCTATTGGATTGAGATCTGGTGACTGTGGAGGTCATTTGAGTCCAGTGAACTCATTGTCATGTTCAAGAAACCAGTCTGAGATGATTTGTGCTTTATGACATGGTGGGCGTAACCATCAGAAGATGGGTACACTGTGGTCATAAAGGGATGGACGTGGTCAGCAACAATACTCAGGTAGGCTGTGGCGTTGACACGATGCTCAATTGGTACTAAGGGGCCCAAAATGTGCCAAGAAAATAGCTGTCTGAACATCATAAATCCTCAAAGTTTGTTTGGTTTTTCTCTTAATTTTCTCTTTACTGTGTTTTCGTGCTCCTGGAGATCCAGAGCTCTGCTGTTCCTCATCTTCTCATCACACACTGATCTGTACCTTTAAAATCAGGTAAAGCCTCACACTGCACCTAGAGTTTTTTCATGTAAATATATGTTTTCTTACTTTTGTCTTGCTTGTGGTCTGTGTGAGATGTTATTACACCCAGCTGCTCTCACACAGCCGAGACCTGTGACCTTCAGTAACACGGCGGCCTCGTTAAACACTCAGCCACCTGCCAGATACTGTTTATCATTTCACAAATGATTCTGATATATTTTCCCAGCAATAATTTATTCTGGATCATTACCCCCATGCAACACAGAGGCGCTCTCTGAAGGACCTTTGAATGATCCTGGGGAACTCATAACACCATCATGGTCCATTTGTTACATCAGATTAAATCATACAGGAATAACAGTGAGCTAAAAACCACTTTGCATTAATAACATGTTAAACTGGACAGGTTATGGAGGATGTTTGGTGAGGAAGAGGTATAGAGTTATGTCTAATGCCACAGAATCACAGCAAAAAGCACTAAAAACTGATGCTGAGTCTGTCCTTTACTTAGCCATTAATACCAGCCCAGTATTTATAATCCATCAGCACTCTTTACATTGTTAGAGACGTATCTTAGCTATATACTCAAGTTCAATCCAAAGCACTTTATTTTGAAAAAAAAAAACACAAGAGGAAAACAACCAACAGAGCTGCCTGCAACAAAAGGGGAAAAAATGAATAAAGCAGAGCAGAATTAAACCAAAGCTCATTTTATGCAACTTCAGAATGTGTAAACCCTTGTTACAGGGTTAAAATGTAAGACAGCATTTAAACAATTGGGTCGTTTAAATTTTTGGATGCAGAGGAGGATTAGAGCAACTTTATTATCAGGACCAAACTGGGATTGTTTGATGACTGAGCCAGAACATCTCCACCATTGCATTTCTGTGGAAAATTCCAGGTCAGCGTGTATTAGGATCAACCAAAAGTGATCCAAGGATGGATAACTGGAAAACTGGAGACCTGGTCTTGGATGAGTGGTACACCTAAGATCAAGAATTATGGGCTGGCTCAAGTTCTTGTGATCAAGTGGAAGAGCTGCTGCAATCTATTCAACAAGGTGGGCCTTTGGACAATATTCTGCTGACAAACTGTGGATCCATCATTGTCTGGTTACTTAGGCAGCAGCTACCTGAACATGTCTGCCTCTGTTCAACCAGAAACAGAAAAAAACAATTACCTTACTGGTTTAAACCTTGCTTCTTCTTCATTCCTCTTCATTCCTCCAGAGCTGCATGCTGACTGCCCTTTCAAAGCAAGCCAGCTTCCTGAGGTCTGGTTTTATTCGAGCTTTTCTTCTTTATATTCCAGTTTTACTGAAATCCATGAAAATTCCTACCTACTATTCTATCCAGGCCCAACACAACGTCAGAAAGCTGCAGATGGCTGTTCTCAGTACTTTAACAACCAACACTAACATAAAACATATCCCACTGTGTGTTTTGCGATGCATTTGTGTTTGATAAGAAGACTGGTGTTACTTTTCTGCATAGTTCTGTTTTATCTAACAACCTCTTGACTGATTTTCAGCCTGGATTTGGGTTTTTTAGTTAGAAAAGCTAGAAACAGACACGGCACACCTACGGCAATGCTAAATGATTTTCACCTTCCTTTTGATACCATGGATGATGTAATGTTGAATCAAAGACTCATTATTATCAGACTGAACATGCTGTCGATTGTTTTGAAGCCCGCTGAGGTGTGGCTTCAAACATCACGTAAACAGTGCTCTGAAATGTTTCTGCCTCTTTAAAAATTTCTTCTGTTTTTGCTTATTTGTCACATTTACATAAAATCTGGAATCTCTTTCTTCAATGTTCTTCACACATTACAGTGAATTGGCACTATATAAATAAAACTGAAATGAATTGAATTGAATTGAATTGAATACCCCATTAAGTCAATGTGAAAGAAGTTTGTTTGAGACTGTTGCAAATTTATTAAACATAGAAAACTAGTACATCATATTTGTGTAAGTATCTACAGGCTTTTCTTAAAACATTGTTGATCCACCTTAGGCAGCAATTACAGCCTCAAGCCTTTTTGAATCTGAGGCCACAAGCTCAGTTCACCTATCTTCAGCCATTTTCAGAACTCTCCAGATGTTCAGATTCAAATCAGGATTCTGGCTTAGCTGCTCCAGGACATTCACAGATTGGTTCTGAAGCGTCTCCTTTGAGACTGCGTGCTTTGGGTTGTTCTCGTACTCGTACTCGTTGTACTTGTCATCTTCCGCTTATCCAGGACCGGGTCGCGGGGGCAGCAGACTCAGCAGAAACACCTAGACGACCCTCTCCCCAGACACCTCCTCCAGCTCCTCCAGGGGGAGCCCAAGGCGTTCCCAGGCCAGCCGGGAGACATAGTCCCTCCAGCGTGTCCTGGACCTCCTCCCGGTGGGACGTGCCTGGAACACCTCCCGAGGAAGGCGTCCAGGAGGCATCCGGTATAGATGCCCGAGCCACCTCAACTGGCTCCTCTCGATGTGGAGGAGCAGCGGATCTACTCCGAGCTCCTCCCGGATGGCCGAGCTCCTCACCCTATCTCTAAGGGAGTGCCCGGCCACCCTACGGAAGAAGCTCATTTCAGCCGCTTGTATCCGGGATCTCGTTCCTTCAGTCATGACCCAAAGTTCATGGCCATAGGTGAGGGTAGGAACGTAGACCGACCGGTAAATCGAGAGCTTCGCTTTTCGGCTCAGCTCTCTCTTCACCACAACGGACCGGCACAGCGCCCCCATTACTGCGGCAGCCGCACCGATCCGTCGGTCGATCTCCTGCTCTATTCTTCCCTGACTCGTGAACGAGACCCCGAGATACTTAAACTCCTCCATTTGAGGCGGGAACTCCCCTCCAACCTGAAGAGGACAAGCCACCCTTTTCCAGTCGAGAACCATGGCCTCGGACTTGGAGGAGCTGATCTTCATCCCAGCCGCTTCACACTCGGCTGCGAACCGCGACAGTGCATGCTGTAGATCTTGGCTAGAGGGGACCAGCAGGACCACCTCATCTGCAAAAAGAAAAGATGAAATCCCCTGGTCCCCAAACCAGACCCCCTCTGGCCCTTGGCTGCGCCTAGAAATCCTGTCCATAAAAGTTATGAACAGGACCAGTGACAAAGAGCAGCCCTGCTGGAGTCCAACATGCACCGGGAACAGGTCCGACTTAGTGCCGGCAATGCGGACCAAACTCCTCCTCCGCTTGTACAGAGACCGGATGGCCTCTAATAAAGGGCCCCCGATTCCATACTCCTGGAGCACCCCCCACAGGGCATCATGAAGGACACAGTCGAATGCCTTCTCCAGGTCCACAAAACACATGTAGACCGGTTGGGCAAACTCCCATGAACCCTCGAGTACCCTGTAGAGGGTATAGAGCAGGTCCAGTGTTCCACGGCGGGACGAAAACCACACTGCTCCTCCTGAAGCCGGGATTCGACTATCGGCCGGACTCTCCTCTCCAATACCCTGGCGTAGGCCTTACCAGGGAGGCTGAGGAGTCTTTGGGTTCTTGTCCTGCTGAAAACGCACTGTTGCCCAAGTCTGAGTTCAATAGCTCTGTAGCAGGTCTACATCCATGATGTCTCTATACATACCTTCGTTCATCTTTCCCTCTATCCTGACTTGTCTTCCGGTTCCTGCTGCTGAAAAACAGCCACATAGCATGATGTTGCCTCTACCATGTTTCACTGTAGGAATGGTCTTGGCTTGGTAATGAGCGGTGCCTGGTTTCCTTCAAGCAAGACGCCTGGTATCCACACCAAGGAGTTCAATATTTGTCTCCTCAGACCAGAGAACTTTGTTTGTCGTGGTCTGAGAGATCTTTAGGTGTCTTTTAGTAAACTCCACACAGGCTGCCATGTGCCTTTTATTAAGGAATGGCTTTCATCTGGTTACTGTACCATACAGGCTTGATTGGTGGATTGCAGCAGAGATGGTTGTCCTTTTGGAAGGTTCTCCTCTCTCTACAGAAGAAAGCTGGAGCTATGATAGAGTGACCATGAGGTTCTTGGTCACATCCCTCACTAAGGCCCTTTTCCCCCAATTGATCAGCTTTAGGAAGAGTCCTGGTGGTTCCAAACTTGCAACACCGAGCATGGTACTAACAGCGGATCGTGAATATTTTTAAAGTAACTTCAGTTTATTCACATATTTTTCTGTTGTTGTAGGACAGTCTCATGAAGAGGATTCTCAGCGTTCTCCATAATGTTCTTCATTTTATGAAGAATCCTTCTTTGCACAATGATCTTCAGAGGTTCCAGAGGAGTCCCCTGAACAGAACCAGCCTTCTTTATCAGCTTGTTGAGCTTTTTTAAGTCACTGGTTCTGATGCTGCTACCCCAGCAGATGATGCTAGAAGACAATGCACTCTCCACAACAGACCGGATCTGCAGCATCTTGCTGCAAACACCTAAGGAACGAAACTTCCTCAAGTAGTACAGTCTGGTGCTTATTTCCAGCGGGCATTAGGTGAGAGGTGGGGTACACTCTGGAAATGTCAATAGTCCATGACAATCATCTCCTTTGTTTTGTGTATATATAACAGCGGTGTCGAGCTCCAGTCCTTGAGGGCCAGTGTCCTGCAACTTTTTGATGTCCCTAGTCCAACACACCTGAACCAAAGGACTGGATCACCTCCTCATGCACGTAAGTTCTACAGAGTCCTGCTAATGACCTAATTATGTGATTCAGGTGTGTTGACAAGAGACACATGTAACTGTTGCAGGATGCCTGCCCTTGAGGAATGGAGTTTGACACCTGTGATATATAAAATGAGATGATTGTTTCCACCTCATGCCACAGAGAGGTCCAGAAAAGAAAATATGCTACTTTATTCCCCTACCTGCACTGAGAGTCCTATTTAAATGTTGCTGAGCAGCCATGTGAGGACATGTCTCCTACATGAACAGATCTTTCCATCAGAGCATTAATGAGCTCCTGTTTATTTCTCCTTCTTAGTCTTTTTTTATCTTCCGAACAAACCACCACCAGCCTTCTCACCAGCTCACTGACCATCTATAAGCTGCTGTGTTTAAATACCAATTAAACTTCGCAGGATTCGGAGCAGTTGGGGAAAATGTCCTGATTGCAGCTCGTTATTCCAACAACCCAACAGATGGCTCCATTTTCAGCAGCTACATGCAGAACTTGGTGCCCTTCAGCAACAGAATATTTATTTAATTCACAAGTCAATAAATATCGTGTTCTCTTCAGACTTTTTATCCACCACAAACATTTGCATTTTAAGGCTGAAGTTGTGAAAGATCCTGTTAATTTGCTGCCAGATGAATAAAACTGTCTGAAAACTGCTTGTTAGATGCCTTTTCTTTAAATGTAAAGTTCCACTACAGCAGTAGAGAAAGACACAGATGAGTCAAACTCAGATACAGAAACAGCAGACAGTAGCTTGCATCTCAGTGGTTTCTTTAAGCAATCAGACTTCATTACAGAAATACTGTGGCTCCAAGTCTGAAGGTTCCTGTCAGGAGCTTTTGAACTGTTTCTCTTATGTTTCTGTCTCTGGACGTGCAGAGATTTTATTTAAATTTAATGTGACTTTTATAACAAATGTATCCGACGACCACTTTGCTGTCAATATAAAAAGTGACACGATCAGACTTCAGAACCAGTTCTTCCACTATATGGTCAGAAAGTTCTACAGCTAGGACAGTGGCACAGACCCATGGCCTCGGTACTGGGATCCAACTTAGCTCATCTTTGTGACCATCATACAAGCCACTGCTGCTATTGCTTCCAGAGGCATCTGAAAACATACAGTTCAATGGTCTTGCCTTGTGAGACAGTAGACTCATGAGACAGAGGTATGAGTGTGAAGCGGGTACCACCACATGTAGTTGGGCTCACCTTTCTCTGGGTTCCAGAGTTTTCTGGAACCACCTCAATTCTGTCTGAATTACCCAGAGCCTTCAGTTATTTTAACAAACAGCTGGTTGCAGCCCAATTTGCATTGCAGTTGGTGCATTGGTCCCTCTTACAGCAGCTGGAGTCAAATCTTCTTTCACCACCTGAAACATCAATGATAAATGGTTTCAACGTCTTTAAAAAAAAAAAAAAAAACGTTTCCTTTCAGCACCACCATCCTTCCCCTCAGTGCGCACAAATAAAGCACTAAGCAAT
Organism: Girardinichthys multiradiatus; assembly: GCF_021462225.1. Taxonomy (NCBI): domain Eukaryota; kingdom Metazoa; phylum Chordata; class Actinopteri; order Cyprinodontiformes; family Goodeidae; genus Girardinichthys; species Girardinichthys multiradiatus. Next base: position 1,954,514 of record NC_061812.1, on the reverse strand, counting down.
CCACCTCTGAAGGGAAGGAAACCATTTCCTTTTTGACATTAGCTTCAGCAGAACAGACCGCTGTTCCACCTCAAGATGTTAAATTTCAAGCATGGGGGCACGAGGGGACTTGAGGAATCTTTCTATTACATTTATTCAGCATCTCTAATTGATCTCTAGACCTACAAGTATAATTCAGAGCTAAATTCAGCAGGTTGGCTGCTGGGAGTCATTTAGAGAAATTGAGCAAGTCAAAAGTTGAATTCCAATCAGCTGAGGCCGACCAAGGACGGACTGCACGCTTCATCACTCAGGAAAACTCTGAGCAGCCTACTGATCTGTGACACGTCGAGCATTCATATCTGGATTATTTCTTTTAAATGTCCTGCTAGCATGAGCAGTGTTAAATATGCAATATATTTAAATACGGATTTGCCATGTCCAGCGTGACTGTGAGCGTCAGAATGAGACGGATCTCATTACACATGGTGGCCTGCTTGAGCTTTTTAAAAACAAGCCTTCTAATACATTTTCCTTCAAACGTTTAGACGGGGCGAGGAGATTACATTGTGTGACGAGTAGAACATTCTCAGCCATTTGGCAGCATGAGCCAAATCTCTTCATGTATAATTATTCTGCCAATGAGACAGTGTAACGAAAGGACAGCTTGACACTCCAACATGAAGACAACAGAGACAAAATCATTCTGTTCCCAAAATAAAAACCAAACATATTTTAATTATCTTTACTTGTCAGACTTTTTGCAGACAATGATGCTACTTGATTTGCAATCCCTCCCAATTTCATACTGCATTTTGTTCTAAGTATGATTGTCACATAATAAGACTGTTTGGGCAATTACCACAGCTTTCATGAGGGAATTACTTCTGCACTTCATTAAAATGAAGCAGAGAATATAATTGCTGCATTTTTTTGCATCTTCGTTCCCTGAATGGTCCCCTGCCTCCATCTCTCTTTTTCCTTTCTCCAGGAATCCGTCACTCACATGCATATTTTAAGGCCAGCTCACTCAGAAATCTATTTGAAATTGCAAACAGTGTAGAAGAGTGAGCCTGCTACTTCTCTGGGGAGATGAGAGCTGCATTCAAGGTTTTCACGATGAAAAACAATACAGTTATTACGACTTTTTGCCTGCGAGGAAAATCACTTCTTCCTCTCCCCCTCACTTCTTTCCTCTGATCCCTCCATTTGGCATAGATGATTTAAGGGCTTGTTTAACACAGTCAGGAGCATCTTCGCTTTGTAGAGCACACAGATGTGCATGGATGCAGCTTTTAATGTGTTTACAAGATGAGCGTGCACGTGGGCTGTGTTCAGAGCATCCTTCTCACTCAGCATGTTTTGAAAGTGTCTCTGTGCATCTGGATAGTGAATGAAGTGTGTGTCTTTATCTTGAAAGAGTGGAGCAAAACGTTCACCAAAGACGTAACCTTCCACCCCCCCTGCTGACGTAACTGTTTCACTTCATCTGCATGAGAGTGCCGATGGAACATAGCTCACAGAAAGCGACTCAACATGACCAGAAAACAGGTTCGACGGTCAATTTTCACACAAAATCATGTCTTTGGATTTTATTATTCCTGACATTGTTCCAATTGTTGGACCGAAAATTCAGAAATCTCTGCTAAATAAAATCTTTTCAGTGACATAATGTCAAAAACGATTAAGCAGGAAAAGTAGGCTACAAGAAACATGAAAGCAATGATGGTTGAGGTGACTGTAATGCCTGAAGCAGCTTTTACTTTGACAGGAAAATGTTCAAGACTAGCATGCAGGAAAATCTGGGCTGTAGCTAATATGTTAGAATATATAGAATATATTTATGTTGAGAACTACAACATGTACATGTCAATTAGAAGTTACATACTAATATTAGAACAATTTGCTACTAGAATCAAAAATCAACCTGAACTCCCGATCGAACTCTTCAGACAGCAGAAAAAGTTCCAGATATCCACATTTGGTTCTGCTAGATCGGAAGTGTTCATTAGATGATGTCGCAATCTACTGCTGTTCTTGTTGTGTTTTGATCATCTCGTACTCGTCGTCTTCTGCTTTATCCGGGACCGGGTCGCGGGGGCAGCAGACTCAGCAGTGACGCCCAGACATCCCTCTCCCCAGACACCTCATCCAGCTCCTCCAGGGGGAGCCCAAGGCATTCCCAGGCCAGCCGAGAGACATAGTCCCTCCAGCGTGTCCTGGGCCGTCCCCTGGACCTCCTCCTGGTGGGACGTGCCTGGAACACCTCCCGAGGAAGGCGTCCAGGAGGCATCCGGTATAGATGCCCGAGCCACCTCAACTGGCTCCTCTCGATGTGGAGGAGCAGCGGCTCTACTCCGAGCCCCTCCTGGATGGCCGAGCTTTTCACCCTATCTCTAAGGGAGTGCCCGGCCACCCTACGGAGGAAGCTCATTTCAGCCGCTTGTATCCGGGATCTCGTTCTTTCTGTCATGACCCAAAGTTCATGGCCATAGGTGAAAGTTCATGGCCATAGGTGAGGGTAGGAACGTAGACCGACCGGTAAGTCGAGAGCTTTGCTTTTCGGCTCAGCTCTCTCTTCACCACAATGGACCGGCACAGCGCCCCCATTACTGCAGCAGCCACACCGATCCGTCTGTTGATCTCCCGCTCCATTCTTCCCTCACTTGTGAACAAGACCCCGAGATACTTAAACTCCTCCATTTGAGGCACAGCGCCCCCATTACTGTGGACCAAGCCACCCATCGGCCGGACTCTCCTCTCCAGTACCCTGGCGTAGGCCTTACCAGGGAGGCTGAGCAGTGTGATCCCCCTATAGTTGGAACACACCCTTCTTATGAAGGGGGACCACCAGCCCAGGCTGCCAGTCCAGAGGTACTGTCCCCGACTGCCACGCAATGTTGAAGAGGCGTGTTAACCATGACAACACCACAACATCCAGAGACTTGAGGTACTTAGGGCGGATCTCATCCACCCCCAAAGCCCTGCCACCGCGGAGCTTTTTAACCACCTCTGTGACTTCAGCCCGGGTGATGAAAGAGTCTAACCCCGAGTCCCCAGCCTCTGTTTGCACCAGGAAATGCGTGATGGCAGGATTGAGGAGATCCTCGAGGTACTCCTTCCACTGCCCGATAATGTCCCCAGATGAGGTCCCGTCAGCCATCAGCCGCCTCAGGAGTCCCACAAGCCAACCACAGCCGATAGGACTCCTTCTTCAGCTTGACAGCGTCACTTACTGCTGGTGTCCACCACCGCCGCGACAGACATCGCAGCCTTACGGCCACAGCTACGGGCAGCAGCATCGACAATAGATGCGGAGAACATGTCTCTATGTCTCCAACATCCCCCAGAATCTGGTCAAAGCTATGTTTTGATCATTTCCTTGTTTATTTGTAAGATGTTGCCGTAACATTTCCTTTCTAGTTTCTAGTTTATTCATTTATTCTGCTCTGTTTTCTGCATGTTTTATTTTACACCTCTGTTGACCTTTCCCCTCTCATTGTTTATGTTCCAGCTCGGCTTCCTGGTGTTAATTACCTCTCCCCCCTCAGCTTCCTCACCTGATCCACATCGTCTCTGATTAGCTCATTTCTCCACCCTGCCCCAGTACATAGACTCTCTTGTTCTCTCTGTCTCTTGCTGGTTTGTTTCCTTTAACTCCATGGCTCGGTTCAGTTCCTTTGTTTCCTGCACAAAGATCTTTGTAAGTTTTCTCCATTTTTATCATTAAAAACTGACTGGTTCTTTATTCTGCTCTGCATTTCAGTCCTTGAAACCTAAACATGACAGTTGAGCTTTAAAACTCAACGGAAGAATCAGGAGCAAGAGACAAAACAATAAGCAGAGGCACAAACTCTCTCAGACCAAAACTACAAGTTTTAAAAAAGGACTGCAACATCTCTGAATACCCAGCCACTATTCTAAGTCCCTGAACTACATGTAGGCATCAGGTCCAGATTTAATCTTCCTTGTCATAAAAGAAAACCTTCTTCTCCTGTCAGCGTCCCATGGTTGGTGTTACCTTGCAAAGTCAAGTTATGTAGTTTCTTCATCAGTGTTGTGAGGACAAGTCCTTCTTTGTGCAGTTATCAAGTCTAGAACAGCTAATTTAACACTTGGCGCTCATTGGTGGTGAACTTATACTCCACTGCCTTCTTCCTGTGACTGGTGGCTTTGTCTGAGATCCTGACAACCCCAAAACATGCATTTTCTGTTAGCGCTGCAACTGAAAATGGTAATTGTAATTATGCTGATATTATATGCCGTAAATGTTCATGGAGCTGAAGAGATAGGAGGAAAATAAAACTGATGCACCTTGGGAGGACCTACAGACCCAGATCTCTTCTTAGGCAGATGGTCAACATATTCTAGTCCATCGTGGTGTAATAATGTAATATCACCCAGCCCTAAAGAGAAGGCCGAGTGCTGCCATGTGGATGAAAGAGGATTGATCAGAGTGATAACAGCAAGGAAGCACCAGTGTTTTATACGTGAGTTGATAACAAAGATAATGTGATCCAGGGAAGTTTTCAGAATCATCATGAAACCTTTACTTTCTTAATGTCTCTCCGTCCTCAGCTGGAAAGTATCCTGGTGATGGTCACACATTCCTGATGTCTTCACAGAAGGATCCTTCGCTCTCCTTCATGGTCTCAGTTACTCATCTTGAATTGATGCTGAGGCAGAAATTGAAAGTTCTTTGGCCTTTCTAGCTTCCATTTACACTTGTCATTTCAAGTGGCTGCCATAATGATCCAATTGCTTTTCCCTTTGGCTGCACCTCAGACCTGATTACAGTCCCTGTACACCAGTTTGCTGTCAGAGATGTGGCCGTGCAATCAAGGAATTTAATAATGCAAAAAATGATGAATTGTTTGGATAAACTGCTGGAGCCATATCTAGATTTTTGTTGATCTGCAGCAGGAAAGAAGATTGATTTCAGGCTGGCTTTAACAGCTCTTATTACAGGGAACAGAGCCTCTTACTACTCACTTCCCCAGATTGGCTTCTGATAGTTGGAATACGTCTGAAAAGCTTCATAGAAGCATCCTGCACTTCAAAGATGACCCGACATTGCAAAAAGATTTTCAGTTTCATCCCATTTCTACACACTCAGAATGTGACTCCAGTTTCATTTCATAAGTTAATATTTCTGCTTGCTGTCTTGTAATTTGTAAATAAACCTGTCTAGAGAACATTATATTCCTAAAAATGATTTTTTTTAGTTCATACTGTCTTTCCTTTGCCTCAGTCTTTCCAAAATGAGGTCAGATCCAGATTATTTCTTTGTTCATTTAATGTATTTAATAAAACCAACCAAAGCAGCTCAGAATGACTAACATGGTGTCGAATCAACATAACATCAACTCTCAGGACCCTGAAACCAAAAACAGGTAGAAAGATAAAATCATTTAACAAAAGAATATAAATATTAAAAGATATGAAACGCTTTTACAGTCAGGGCTGAAAACTTGGTGAAGGTGTCCCAAAGTATTCAATGTTCACCAGGCGCGTAGTTAGACCTGGGCTTCTGGGGCTGAAGCCCCGGATGTTTTCTGAATAGCCCCGAAGTATTAAAAAGATGCAGCCACAAAATGGTATTGGACTTCATATTTTTATTTAAAAACAATCAGGTTTTTTTCATATAATTACCTCCCGCTCCACCTAACCTGACAATGAGTTTAAAGAAGAAGACAAAAAAATGTGCGCACTCGCGACACCACAAATACCACAACTACGCGCACAACCAGAGACGGACTCCATTCTGGAGAAGTCCAGAACAGCAGTTTACTCCAGGTCGACCTGCCTCCTTCATTACCTGAAAAGTTACACTGACCTCCTCAAACAGAGATCATTTCAGAGCAACCAGAGCCAACCGAAAAGTGGGAGCCTGGTGGGTGTTTTCAGGAACAGGTGGAAGCAGAGCGGTATAACCCAGGAGAAGATAGAGGTATAACCTGAATGCTGACTCAGAATGGGCTAATTGTAAGTTACAGCTAATCACCGATTCACCCAGAAAGACATGAGGTGGAGGTTCACTCTAATGATCTAATGAGCATCTTCAGGGTCATGATGAGGGACTTTCACCTGAGCTACAGGTGAAGTTAAATGATCTGTGATAGAAAACAGCAACCTTCTCTGTGAGCTTCTAGCCGGATTTGCTTCATAATGTGAAAAATATCTGGTCCTTTACTTCAGTCAAAATAAAAGCATTTAATCCTAACGTAGCTGAACACATTAAAAGGTCCTTCAGATCATCACGTTGATCTCATGGCTGCAGCCGGTCTTATAGTCCAGTTCTACATGTAGACAGAAAAAAGTGTTGCTCAATAAACCAGGAAAATATCTCCTGGTTCCAGTAAGACGTGGTAGAAAGTTAGAAAGTAAACCTCCCTCTTCTCTTTCATAGAATGTAATGTTTAAAAAGGTCATTTATGTAGATGAGAAAAGAAGCACATTTATCTGACCCAAAGTAAACATCTCTGAGTTTAAGAAAAAGTTTTATCAGTGAAAAATTCATATTAAGTTCTTTTCTAAATACCTCAAAATGTGTCATTATTTGCTTCAGCAAAATGGTTTTTCTTCAGTCCTAAACTTTCTCCGTATCCTTCATTCAGCTTCTAGCAAAAATAAAAGTAAAATTATTCTTAACCTTTTTTGTTTGATTCACAATAATTGACATTCAGTCTAAAACCAGCCGAGACAGAGAACTGGTACAATATGTACTATGCGATTTTAACTTTAAATTACTTAGAAACTGTCTCATGTTATGAACACGGTCCTGTTCATTACTTTTATGGACAGGATTTCTAGACGCAGCCAAGGGCCGGAGGGGGTCTGGTTTGGGGACCAGAGGATTTCGTCTCTTCTTTTTGCAGATGACGTGGTCCTGCTGGCCCCCTCTAGCCAAGACCTACAGCATGCGCTGTGGCGGTTCGCAGCCGAGTGTGAAGCGGCTGGGTGAAAGTCAGCTCCTCCAAGTTCGAAGCTATGGTTCTCGACCGGAAAAGGGTGGCTTGTCCTCTTCAGGTTGGAGGGGAGTTCCTGCTTCAAGTGGAGGAGTTTAAGTATCTCGGGGTCTTGTTCACGAGTGAGGGAAGAATGGAGCAGGAGATCGACAGACAGATCGGTGTGGCTGCCGCAGTAATGGGGGCGCTGTGCCGGTCCGTTGTGGTGAAGAGAGAGCTGAGCCGAAAAGCAAAGCTCTCAATTTACTGGTCGGTCTACATTCCTACCCTCACCTATGATCATGAACTTTGGGTCATGACCGAAAGAACGAGATCCCGGATACAAGCGGGTGAAATGAGCTTCCTCCTTAGGGTGGCCGGGCACTCCCTTAGAGATAGGGTGAGGAGCTCGGCCATCCGGGAGGAGCTCGGAGTAGAGCTGCTGCTCCTCCACATCGAGAGGAGCCAGTTGAGGTGGCTCGGGCATCTATACCAGATGCCTCCTGGGCGCCTTCCTCAGGAGGTGTTCCAGGCACGTTCCACCGGGAGGAGGCCCAGGGGACGGTCCAGGACACGCTGGAGGGACTATGTCTCTCGGCTGACCTGGGAACGCCTTGGGCTCCCCCCGGAGGAGCTGGAGGAGCTGTCTGTGGAGAGGGACGTCTGGGCGTCTCTGCTGAGTCTGCTGCCCCCGCGACCCGGTCCCGGATAGGCGGAAGACGACGAGTACGAGTACGAGTACTGTCTCATGGAATTCTAAATATTTTGGGTTTGGGCTAAAGCCCCCAATGTTTTGAGACCCTAAAAACGCCCCTGATTTTCACAGTAACTGCGATAAAATGACATCTCTGTCCACTTCATGATCCTGTAGCTCGTAGAACCTCCTCCAGCAACTTCTAGAATCTCCTCAGCAGCAGAAACTTCCATGTCCCAAGCTGTGATTGGCTGTAAAACCACCTGGGCAGGGCTGCAGCACAAGTGTTAGAAAGATGAAACCTGAGGCCTCTTCCTCCGTTTAGTTAGTTTATATGTTTATCGGCTTCTTTCACTCCTCTCTCAAACCATCTGTCTTCCCTGTGTAAATTGTAGTCATAGACATAAACATTATTTGGCTCACATTTAGCCCGCATGGCTGCAGAAACAGCCGAAGACAAAAGTCCAACCTATTCAAAGTTAAATAAACGTTTCAGGTCTGAAACTTCAGCTGTTCAGACACAGAGCTGATGAAACACAATGGATCTTCACTGAAAGGCTGAAGAAGACTGCTGATTCTGAGAGTCTTCTAATAGACTCCTTCAGAGTTTTCAAGCATTGTTGGTTAATTGCTGTTTGGGAAAAACACTGACTCACTTTGCTTGTGTCTGCGTTTTCTTTATTTCAGGCTCAAGGTTCATTTCCTCACTTCCTGTCTGAAGAATTTACCTCCACCCTAAAGGAGCATTTATTTGAGCAAATAAGGTGAACTGAGGCAACATAATTAAAGGAAATGGGAGCGTTTCCCCCTCTGCGGCCACACTGTGTGATATGTGCTGATAAAGAAGCCCATTTTCTCAGCATGGCTTTAAAATATGGCACATGATAAAAGGAGCATATCTGGCAACACATTCCTCATGCACAGAGGGAAATTATGCACTTAGTGCCTACCCACTTCAGTCTAACCTTGTATAAGCTCATAAGCTTCTGATTGCTTTCATTTGCATTTATTACATGATGACACTGCAGCTCGGGGCCATGGCTGCCATGCTGAAACTGATGAATCAAACGCTGCGTTTATCAAAGAAAGCTTCCATTTTTTTTTCAAGCTTATTGTGTAAACCTCCATCCAGCCGGAGAACGTCATCAAAAAGAACAATAAGATCACTGACCTGCAGCCATCTTACACCCTGCACCTCAGTGATAATAACTGATGCAATCCAGGATATGGAAACTCGTTAGTGTTTTTTCTAGTGCCAAGAGAGGAAATTTCTGCTTTTGTGGAGTCACACAAGAGTCACACGGCAGCTGCAGCCAGGATTAACGTCCCTTGCCTCATCTCGAAGTTGATCCCAAAAACCGGTCTGACAGAAGCAAACCTCGTGTGTGGCATGCATTTTATTCAGCCTCTCACTTTCCTTCAGTTCCAGATTCAGATCTTTTAGGGTTTACCTCTTCCAGCTATGCACATCTACAGTAGAGATTGTCTGTTTGCCCATCTTCTTTGTAAAATAGCTCAAGCTCAGTTATTGGATGTAAAACATCTGTGAACATGAATCTGCTTTGATCTAAACCATCCCACTGTACCTCTGGCTGTGTGTTTAGGGTCATTATCCTGCTGGAAAGTGAACCTCCACCTCAGTCTGAAGTCAGCCTCTAACAGGTTTTCTTCCAGGATTGTCCTGGATTTAGCTCCATCCATCTTCCATTCACCTCTGACCAGCTTCCCTGTCCCTGCTTAAGAAAAACCCTCTCTACAGCATGATGCTGTCATCATTATATTTCACTGCAGAGATGGTGTGTTCATGGAGATGTGCAGTGTTGGTTTTCTACCACACACAGACGTTGCATTTAACTCAGAAATTTCAACTTTGGCCTCCTCTGTTTGTAGCAACTTCTTCGGTTTGTAGTGTTTGAATACTTGTTGTGGACGCCTTGGAGCAGAAGCATCAAAAATCAGCAGCAGGGATCAAGGTAACAAGAGGACAAGACAGAGAAGTTTAATCCCCACCAAGGTGGGTCTGAAGCCCAAACCATAAATTCCCCCCACCTTTTCACAAGTAATCATTGTAATTTTGTTTCATGTCATCCATTGAATGAAACGTGTGCAATAAATGATTGTCGCTCTTTCTCTGGAATATTGTGTGGGCCTTAGTGAGACAGAATCCTTTCAATCAGTTCTCAACAAAGAGAAGTAGCTTTGTGATCTGCTGTCATATAAACGAACATGTTGAGTTTTTCCAACTCAACACCACTCCCGTGGAAAGATTCTCTTATCTGAGATCTGGATCTCCGCAGCTCCTCCAGAGATACAACAGGCCTCTTGGGTGCTTCTCTGATTAATGCTCTTTGTCCAGCCAGTCAGTTTAGGTGGACATCTACAGCTGTACAGGTCTACAGGTGGTCCATCCTGTCTCCATGTTCAGATGATGGATTGATCAGAGCCCTGGGAGATGTTTAAAGCTTTGGATGCTGTTGTAGAACCTAACCCTGCTTTTAACTGAACCAGAACTTTCTCCCTGACATGTCTGCTGTGCTCTTTGGTCTTCATGATGATGGTTGTTCTCCAATGTTCTCTAAAGAACGTCTGAAGCCAGAAACAGAACATCTGCTGCTGGACTCTGGCTACTAATCAGGTGACCTCTGAAGGCAACCAGGTGCATTGAATTGTATTTATGGGTACCAGAGTAACGGGGCCTAAGTTTTATTATATGTTGCCATGATCTTCTAGACTTTGACTTCAGTTAGTTTTTCCACGTTTTGCTTTTGTCTTGTTCTTGTATTTCTGTTGTATTGTTTGGTTTTAAAATGTCATGTTTTGCTGTTTTCACATGTTTAATGTGTTTCCATGTTTATTCCTATTCCTGTCCACAAGTCATTTCCCCTCAGCTCCTCTAGTCAACACTGCTGCAGAGCATTTAGTTACATATCCTCACTGGTTCCTCTTTCCATTGATCATTGCGCCTCAGCATTAAATCCTCCACTTTTTACTCAATCTTTGCTGGTTTCTTGTGTTTCCCCATCCTGGTACTGTTGTTGCCATGGTTCCTGCTTCCTTGTCTGAATTTCTTTAATAAATGTGCTTAAAATAATTCTGCCTATCTGCTGCCGGCATCTGGTCTCTCAACAATAACAAAATGTGACACGTTTATCTTTTTCTTTTTGTGTTGTAATTATGATCTACTTTGTTTTGGTCGATTAGAGTATAAACAATCCCAATAAAACACAAGTTTCTAATATGACACAAAGTGGAAAAAATTAGGGTCTGAATAATTTTGGAAGGCAATAAACAATTTAACAGGCAGCTGTTTTCCTACCTTTAAAATGAATATTAAAGAATGAATATTAAGGAGGCAAACATTTTAGCAGTCTGTCCTTTATTTTCTTCTTTAATATGTTTTGTTAATAAATCAATATTTGTGGAAAACCCAGAGAACTAGATGCTTCACGTCTGACTCATCTTTAGCATTTATGACATATTCCCAGTGGGCGTCAGAGTATTAGAGCAACATTTCAGAAGTATCACAGATTTATTGTGCAAGCTTAATGAATTTATTGCTGCTTTTGTACAATAAACAGACAGACTGTCTCTTCAAGTGACACATTTAAACAGCCATCAGTGATGTCTTCCCTCTCATTTGGCTGGAGCATTATTTTCCTCAGCGTTTTCACAGCAGCGACAGGAACCAGCAGCGGAGGAGCTCTGACTGTTTGCGTGATGAAGAAAAAACGATCAATGACATGAAGAGAATGAATCAATCAGCGCTCTCAGCAGCAGAGCTTTGTTAAACAGTGAAACCTGCTGCTCAAGCTAACTGGCCTCCATCAGTCGCTTTGTTTCCTCGCAGGCATTCTGAACGCAGAGCTAATTTTAGAGCCGTGCCTTTGAACGGTGCCAAAGAAAAGTGATGAGGGACGATTGAGTTTAATGCTGCTGTGATTCTGGCCCAGTTAAAGTCCAGCTTGGTTCAGAGGAAGTCTGCTTGAACAGTGAACTGTGGTGAACAAGTCCACACTGAATTAAATCAGGAAGAAGTAAAACACAGTGTTGGGTATAATTAGCTTAATAATCGTGTGATCTGTAGTTTTTTAGATTTCTGCTTTGCTTCACATAAATTCTCTCTTCTTACCTATAGTGTTTGTTAACATCAGCAAATTATGTTTCAGCAGACCTGCTGGTTCTGTGTAGAAGCACAGAACCAGCAGGTCTGCAGGTTCTGTGTAGAAGCACAGAACCAGCAGGTCTGCTGGTTCTGTGTAGAAGCACAGAACCAGCAGGTCTGCTGGTTCTGTGTAGAAGCACAGAACCAGCAGGTCTGCTGGTTCTGTGTAGAAGCACAGCTAAGACCCAGTTTTACAGTGATGTCATGTTGTGTTGTTTTCTTTACTTTCTGATTCATCTGCTTTTAGTTTGAAATGTGTTTAGAGGTTGTAGAAATAGTTTTATCAGCTTTTAGCCATGATTCTAATGTTTCTGTGGATACCACACGTCTGTGTTTAACTAAAGGAGCTTCTAGTAATGAAAGTGGAAACCACCAGGTCTTTCCAAGTGTCCACAGCCCACAAACAAAACATCACACAGCCTCCTTTGGAGGAAAATTGGATTCAGCTTTTCCCATCTGGAGGTTTCTCTTTAAAAGAAACACTTCAGGAAACATCTTTTGAACAAACACTCAGCGTCATCTTAAGCACAGATCCTGAATCAGCTTCAGAACATCTGTGAAAGTAAAAGAACCTCTCTATGTCTCCTCTGTCTTCCTCACATTATTATGGGAAAGAGGAGGAAACACATTCATACTGGTCTTATCTCAGAAACTCACTCTGGACCAATCAGCAGAATCAAGGTTCTTCACAAAGTCACTTTTAGTTTGGATGCATTTTCCAGATCCGGGTTATTGTTTGGATGTTCTGATAACAGAGAAAACAAATATGTGGTCCAAACAGAACCTGCCTATTTGTTCTCCTTGTCCTTTACCATCTGTTATCTTTATGAGTCTATTTTCTCTCTTCTTTTTAAAAATGTCTCACCTACTGTTTTCTCCAATCTCTCTTTAAGCCCTTCTTCGTTGCTTTCTCCTGTCTTTTATTATCTTGTTTTCTCCATCCTTTCTCTCTTTGTCTCCATCTCATAATTCAGCCATCTGTTCTTTCCTTCCATCCAACCTTCATTCCAAGTCCTTCACTTTCCATCCTCAGCTTTCTTCCTATTGTCATGCTTCCCTTATTCATTCCTCACCTTCTCCTCCCAACCACCTGTCCTCTCTCTCTTCTTTTCCTCCTCCTCCCATCGGTTCCTTTTTCTCCTCCACATCTCCACCTGCCCCCAGCCTTCCCTCCTCTCTTCTTTCTGTCCTTCAGTGCTCTCTTCCCTTTCATCTCATCCTCATCTCTCTGGAATCTTTGATGTTGAGGCGTGTTTGCTGTTCCTGATGTTCCTTGTTGCTTTCTCCATGCAGCTCGGCACAAACCGAGGAAAACAAAGGGCTGCAGCATCTCAGGCCTTTTTCTCTTCATTCCTGCATTCTTTTGTGAGCGTGGGGCCATCGGCGAATGACTTATCCCTCTCTTTGTGTGTTGTGTTTGGGATTATCAGCCCTGTGAACGTTGCTGAAACAAAGAACAAGAAGTTCAAGGACAAAAGGCTTACATTTCAAACAGCTTCAGTAAAAAGTGAAAGCCTGCAGGGTGTAAAGTCATGACAGGCTCTCAGCTCGTTTTATTGAAAATGAACAAATGTCTGAGCAGATATATGTGCGGGCGTCCCAGTAAAACCAGACTGCACCTCTTCAGTTACTTAAGATGTGTTTCATGTTTGTTCCTTCCTCCCTGCATGCCCAGGGAGAAGCTTTAGGAGAAGGCAGGTGGGAATGTCAGCATTTATCACTACGACATCCTGGCCTTGATTTGGACATCATTTCTCACTTCTTTAGACATTTAAAATGTGCAACATGAAAGAGGAAAGCTGACTCTCATTCCAGCTGTGAACCACTTCAGCACATGCTGCTTGAACCCAGCAGTGATGGCCTGAGGATGCCAGCAGAACCATGTCATCTGCAAAAAGCAAGGATCAGAACCAAACCAGACACATGTCTCCAGGTGATCCTGTCCAGGAGCACCAGGAACTGGATCAAAGACAATGAGAATTTCTTCATATCCAACTGTTAGTAAAACACAAACTGTCTCACAGAAACAGTTGAATTATTTGAAGCACAGTTGGATTTTTGTATTCTGTTTTTTACTGAACAATGAGTTCTGAAGTGTTCAGAAATATTCAGCTGGAAAAACACTAAAAAACAAGCTTTGAACCTGAAGGTGCATCAATACCTGAAGGAATGCAGTACAGCCCCCAACTAACATCTAGGTCCAAAATCTGAAACTGTTATTCAGACCAATCATATTTTTTGCTCTTCTGTCTTTGATGCAACAAGGTGAGTTCAGCTGAGTCTGAGTTATTCTCACTAAAGAAATATTAACATAACTGAATGTAACTCTTGAGGATAAAACTGATCAGAAATAAACGAAAAGGACCGGACCTCTCTCACCGTCGGTGTTTGTCTGTGTGATTTTTTATGTTTCAGACTGATCTGCCTGTAGGCTTCTTTTCACATCTAATAAACATCTTTAAAGTCATTTTTTCAGTTGATATCAAATATTTAAATGAAGTGTGTGCTTCAGTCTTGGAGGTAGGCTCCCAGGCCCGGCAGCCTGCATTATTGAAGTAGCGACTCTGGAACATTCTTGCTGTGTTCAAAGCTGCAAACAGTAATTTGCATTAATACCCCTCGACTAATGATCTCCAGCAGCAATGGAAATCTTCATAATTAGCTACTTTGTTGATTTGCTGTTTCTTGTTTGTTTGTTTAGTCCCGGGGGTTTGCTGTTGTTCTGTTTGTTATAGCGCTTGTTTGAAGGGATGGAGACGCGCTGAAACTGTGCAACATGCTGTTTCATTACTTTATATATATTGAACAGTTGTGTCTTTCAGCCACATACTTCTGCTGCTCCAGGGAGAAAATCACACAAAGGACTTCATGTTCCTGTTTGTGTTAATGAAACCTGCCCCTTCAATGATTGCTCCTCTTATCCCTGCTCCACCTGCACCGATCCAGGGTCAGGAGCTTTGGGTTGACATACAGTTAGCAACAAGCTTCCGAGTACCGTTTAAGTGAGATTTACAAGTTAGGCTTAGTTAAGCCTGATCTCTGGATACGTTGAAGCTGGCTTGTAGCGCATACAGTACAGAGCAAAAGTTTGGACACACCTTCTCATTCAAAGAGTTTTCTTTATTTTCATGACTATGAATATTGTAGCTTCACACTGAAGGCATCAAAACTATGAATTAACACATGTGGAATTATATTCTGAATACAAAAGTGTGAAACAACTGAAAATATGTCTTATATTCTAGGTTCTTCAAAGTAGCCACCTTTTGCTTTGATTACTGCTCCACACACTCTTGGTATTCTGGTGATGAACTTCAAGAGGTAGTCACCTGAAATGGTTTTCCAACAGTCTTGAAGGAGTTCCCAGAGATGCTTGGCCCTTGTTGGCTTCACTCTGCGGTCCAGCTCACCCCAAACCATCTCGATTGGGTTCAGGTACGGTGACTGTGGAGGCCAGGTCATCTGGCGCAGCACCCCATCACTCTCCTTCTTGGTCAAATAGCCCTTACACAGCCTGGAGGTGTGTTTGGGGTCATTGTCCTGTTGAAAAATAAATGATGGTCCAACTAAACACAAACCGGATGGAATAGCATGCCGCTGCAAGATGCTGTGGTAGCCACGCTGGTTCAGTATGCCTTCAATTTTGAATAAATCCCCAACAGTGTCACCAGCAAAGCAACCCCACATCATCACACCTCCTCCTCCATGCTTCACGGTGGGAACCAGGCATGTAGAGTCCATCCGTTCACCTCTTCTGCGCCGCACAAAGACACGGTGGTTGGAACCAAAGATCTCAAACTTGAACTCATCAGACCAAAACACAGATTTCCACTGGTCTAATGTCCATTCCTTATGTTCTTTAGCCCAAACAAGTCTCTTCTGCTTGTTGCCTGTCCTCAGCAGGGGTTTCCTAGCAGCTATTTTACCATGAAGGCCTGATTCACACAGTCTCCTCTTAACAGTTGTTCTAGAGATGTGTCTGCTGCTAGAACTCTGTGTGGCAATGACCTGTTCTCTAATCTGAGCTGCTGTTAACCTGCGATTTCTGAGGCTGGTGACTCGGATGAACTTATCGTCTGCAGCAGAGGTGACTCTTGGTCTTCCTTTCCTGGGGCGGTCCTCATGTGAGCCAGTTTCTTTGTAGCGTTTGATGGTTTTTGCGACGGCACTTGGAGACACTTTCAAAGTTTTCCCAATTGTTCGGACTGACTGACCTTCATTTCTTAAAGTAATGATGGCCACTTGTTTTTCTTTACTTAACTGCTTTTTTCTTGCTATAATACAAATTCTAACAGTCTATTCAGTAGGACTATCAGCTGTGTACTGTATCCACCTCCTGCACAACACAACTGATGGTCCCAACCCCATTTATAAGGCTTGAAATCCCTCTTATGAAACCTGACAGGGCACACCTGTGAAGTGAAAACCATTTCAGGTGACTACCTCTTGAAGCTCATCAACAGAATACCAAGAGTGTGTGGAGCAGTAATCAAAGCAAAAGGTGGCGACTTTGAAGAACCTAGAATATAAGACATATTTTCAGTTGTTTCACACTTTTTTGTTCAGTATATAATTCCACATGTGTTCATTCATAGTTTTGATGCCTTCATTGTGAAGCTACAATATTCATAGTCATGAAAATAAAGAAAACTCTTTGAATGAGAAGGTGTGTACAAACGTTTGGTCTGTATGTATATATATGTATGTAGAGTCGTGGAGCAAGGTTATGCTGCTGGTGCTGCTGTTTGAATCTCTATAATAAAGATAGTTCTGATTAATTTGAGCATTGTTAAATAAAAGTTTCAGTGTGTTTCACCTCTGCATGACCTTAGCCCACTAAGTCAGTGTGTCAGAATATAAATGAGTGGATGGGTCAGAACTTTCTTCCACCATCTTTACTGGTGCTGCCAGAGTCCTGACCAACACCAGGAAAAAGGATCACATCATAACCAGCTCCTAAATCACTGCACTGACTCCCTGTTTGTCAATGAATAGATTTAAAAATTCTGCCATTGGTCCATAAAGCACTTAATGGTCTTGGGGCTAAATATATGAAGGACCATGTGGACCCCTCAGGTCTTCAGAGACCTGCTTACTCAGAACCAGAACTAAACAAAGTTATTTTCTTTCTGTCTTTTCTTTGAAGTCCCGTAAAGCTCTTTGGATCATCTTGTGTATGAATGGTCCTGGAGAAATAAAGTTACCTTGCCTGCAGGTCATAATGGATTCACCTATAAGTTGTGAACAAGTTCTGTGAACAAAAGAACATTTGATCTCATCTCTGTTTGACCTTCAGAAATGAGTCCTCTTCATCTGGTCTAATGCGTGTGAACGTCAGACACCTGCAGAGCTTTCAGAGAATACCAAATCACAGATTAAATGTATCTGATTGCAGAATCCCTGTTTTTTCCCCCAGAATCTCACCTCGTTACGTACAAACGACTTCCTTGTTCTCCAACCATCAGAACCACATCAATAACATCTGTCTGACTCGGATCTGTCCCTCTGTTCTCCTCCTGTTTCTCTGCTGTTTGAAGCCTACCTGTGGTGGGTTCCCAACAGGCTGAACCGGGTCTTCATGAATCATTAGTGCAGCGCCGGGGTCGGCCCGGACTCCCCCCTGAGCAGGTCAGGAAATGTAACACAGACCCATGTATGTTGTTTAGTCATCATCATAAATAAAAGCCAGTGACATAAATTTAAAAAGTGTGTAATATTTATGGTGGCTGTCAGGAATGACTGTCTCTTTCCTTATAAATCAATGAAAGCAGATAAATGCGGTCTGAATTATTAAACAAAAACACATTTTAAGCTCTGATTTGATGTTACCTGCTTCAGTTTTTTTGGGGGGGATTTTCTGTTCTAGATAAAAACAAACTATTAATTTGAATCTTTTCATATTATGAAAAGAGCTGATCGGGTCCAGATTGAAAACCATCCAGGGAATGTGGTGCATATTAGCCAGACAAAGCTTAATGAGAGTCGGCGTCACTGTATGGTCTTAGATCCTGAGCAGTAAACCAGTCAGTGGGTCCTGTCACATCAGACTAAAAGACATGTTTTCTCCTGGGTGATTGCAGACTGCTCTGAGGACAAAACCCAGCTTTCCCATGCTACTGCCTACTCAAGTTTCTCGGTGACCAGGAACCTCATATGGTCCAGAAGATCCAGCAGTAGCTACCAGATTGTCCATTAATGGTAGGAGTTGTTTGGATATTACACTCCCTAATGTTCTTTTGGTTTGGGGAG
Source organism: Girardinichthys multiradiatus (assembly GCF_021462225.1). Taxonomy (NCBI): domain Eukaryota; kingdom Metazoa; phylum Chordata; class Actinopteri; order Cyprinodontiformes; family Goodeidae; genus Girardinichthys; species Girardinichthys multiradiatus. Next base: position 1,936,483 of record NC_061812.1, on the reverse strand, counting down.
TTTTCTTAGCTCCTCTCTGTGGTTCTTTGATGAATCAACGTTGGATCTGAAACCCAAGGATAACTGTTTTTTAGCTCTTGGTCATCTCCAGAAGGTGAAACTCCTCAGTGAATTCCACTCATCTACTTGTGGTTAATGAGTTTTTGTTAAATGTCTTGGCTGGTCCTTAAACCTTACTTTACCCTGAACACATATACCTCTCTATATAGTATATAGTAAAATAAAAATACAAGATGAGGTCTAGACTTTGACTAGGTCATTGCAGCACCACGATTCCACTGTTTTTTAAGCCATTTTGCCATTCTACATCTGCTGCTGAGTTTGGGTTCACTGTCCTGTTGATGACCCAGTTTTGACCAAGCTAAAACTTTTGAACAGATGAACAGGACAGGAGTTCATGGTCCACTCAGTGACTGCACCGGTCTGGTGGATGCAGAACAAGCCCACATTATTAGCCCTCTACCACAGTTCTAAACAGTTAGTAAGATGAGTTTGTTCTGAGAAAGGAGATCATGCCTGTTTCAAACTCCACGCTGTTGCTAAATGATAGTATCCGCTGTTTAAAGCGTATTTGTAGAAAAATTGAACGTTTGTGGAAGAAAACCCATTTACATTTGGATTTTCTCTGCTTAAAGGATCTTTTAGCTTTTTTTATTAAGACAATCAAAGAAGTAGGACTTCAACTATCTGGGACCAGGTCGCAGGGACAGCAGTCCAGGAGACACCCAGACTTCCCTCTCCCCAGAAACCTCCTCCAGCTCCTGTGGGGAAGGCCTGAGATATTCCTAGGCCAGCCAGGAGACATAGTCCATCCAGCGAGTCCTGGGCCATCCCCAAGTCAAGTCAAGTTTATTTATATAGCGCAAGATATATGTATACATTATGCTTTACAGATAATGATCACTTCATAAAAATAGTGACAGTACAGGTGTAGAAATCAGACATTTTTGTACAACTTCATACAAGTAGTTTTCATTTCTTTTCTCTTCCTCATGATGTTTTTCCATCTACTTTCTCTTGTCATAGTTTTAGCTGCTACTTTGACCCACATGCACACTCAGGAGACAGGAGAAGGTTTACAAGATTTATTGTAAATGCTGAGATTAAGATATCAGGAATCTGGAACCAGGAACATATCAACTGTGCAGGGAGGAGGACAGGAAGGTTAGAATAAATCTGAAGTATTATGAAGGTATTGATGGAATCTTGTGCTTACAGGTGATGAGTGGATGAAACTCCGGGGGGAAAATGAGGTGGGTCTGGGAGTGGAGAGTTTGATCCAGAATTACAAGCTGCTTGCTGGAGGTAAGTGGGTTCCAGGAAGGTGATCAGAGCGACGCAGGATGGGGTTTTGATGGTGAGCTCAAGGGAAGGTGAGCAGGGTTCGCTTGATGGTATTTGGTGTGAGAGGAGCCAGAATGGTCAGCTGGAATCTGTTTCTGGGTTCTGGGTTTCTGAATCTGTGAAGGAGGCTTGGTACCAGATGGTGAACTGGAGTGAAATCCAGTGATGGGAAACACCTGTCACACCTCCAGTAGCCAAACTCTGGCCCATCTAAAGGAGAACAAAGGAAGCAGCAGGAAGAAGAGGAGACAGCATCTCCAAGACCCTGACATGTCTCCTTTTTACATAGTTTGACAAGACATTTCTGATGATGTGAGGTTACAAAGCAGTTTTCATTAAAACTACTGAGAGATGAACAAGTACTTACAAAACAGAGTGAAATAAAGCTGTTATGAGGCTCAGCAGCCTCTCTGATGGGTCAAATATAATAATAATCTTTATTGGTCATTGTACATATAACAACGAAATGTGTCCTCTGCATTTAACCCATCCCTTACAGGGAGCCGTGGGCTGCCATTGTGCGGCACCCGGGGAGCATTCTGGGTCTTACTCAGGGACCCAGAGTGATAATCTGTGGCCCCTTGTGTTCCAGAGGGGACACCACCACCACATCAACTAGAGCTCCACAGAGACTCTAATCAGAGGACTCTGCAGCCTTCAAATATTCATATTTTTTCACTTCTCAAACTGTTTTTATAGTAAACAGTCTTGATGACATTTCAAGTTGCACAAATTTGACCAAAAATGACATGTCAGTGGAAAACAGCAATGTTTGAACTCACAGTATACAGGAACTCAACACAAGATGAATTTGATGTATTTACATTTAAAGTCTACTGGGTAAAAATATTACAAAGAATACAGAACTAAAACAGATGCTTTTATGATGCAGAACTTATGTTCTCTGCTAAACATTATTGCAGATTGTAAATAACTAATACTGCAAATGATCCAGCCAAGCATGTTGGCCAACTTATATTTAATATATTTTAGTTGCCTTTAGTTGTTTTGTGAATTTTGTAGTCAGTTTAGCTTATTTTTCTTTTTATGTCGTTTTCAAACTTGCATTAAAGTAAAACAATTTTATGCTTCAGAAGCTGTTAAACTCTTAGGTGATTGGGATAGAGAATAAAACTGAGATATAGATATTGGTAGACAGACGAACACACAGGTGCTTGACTGCTGTGCTTCTCTGGGCATCTAATGTCTCTGTTATCTGAAACGTTTTTGTCATGATAGTTGGTTAAGGAAGGACACAAGCGCAGTTATGACCTCGCAACAAAATACTTGAATAAACATGGAAAAATCATAGAAGGTATGGCACGAGGAGAACAGGACATGGCGCACAGGCAGGGAGAAATGCAGACTGATGGAACCACAGAAATCCAGGAACTTGAACGGAAGAATCCAACAGTGAACAGTAAGAAGCCAAGAACTTAAAACACTGAACTAGGGGAAGTAGACAAAGAAACCAGATGAGCCAATCAGAGAAAACAAGAAACAGCTGAGGCAGAGTGAAAGCAGGAAGCTGAGGGATGGAGACTAGTTAGAAGATCAGAAATAATTCTACATGAACATAGAAAAAAACAATGAACAATGAAACTAATACAGAAGAGGGTGCACTGGACAAAAAGGATTGGAATCACACGGATTTTCAGAGGATCCACCCACGATCTTCTTGCATTATTAACAGATTTTCCTAATATCTCTCGACACGTATCCTGAAGTATACACTAATATCCTGGGCCCGCATTCTCCTAAGATCCTATTAAGGATTTCTTTGTATATTGAATGCATCTTTTGAAGATTTCCCGTTATCCTTACATATCCTGAGCTTTTATTCTCAAAAGATCCCAAATTGGATTTTCTTGCATTTTTTCTGGATCTTCTGAAGATCTCGATACATATCCTACAGTGAACCCAGACCCTTAAACAATGGCGTCTGGGATCTTCACATCCTACACGACATTTGTAAGATGGTATTTATTCCTGTAACGCGTCAGGTATTTCAAACTGAAATATCTAGTTTAACTTTTTTTTTATTACAAATAAATTCTACATTTTTAGGTCAAAAACTTCGAGGGTAGAAACTTCCCAGTTGAAACAGATTTATATACACTTTTTTATAATTCTGCATATTTGCTATGGGCCCAGGCACATACAGCTGAAACAGTGTCATGTTGTACTGATCAGAATCTATATTGTAATATTGTTACGTAACCACTAACCAGTAGCAAAGTATTTTGAATACAAATATAACAATAATTACACAGAGAAAATTTGGTTTATTGAAGTAACCTACTGTTTATCACAAACCAACAACCACTGTGGAGTAGGCACATAAATTGTAACGCACAATGACTCAAAACACAGAGAACATTGAAATGATTTACTATATAAAACTCAAACTTTTCTTAAAAAGATTGCAAATAAAAAAAATCAATATAGTTTTAACCTTTTGCAATAGATTTGTTTAACACCAAAATGAGAAGAATTACAAACACCTGACAACCTGTCGTAAGCACTTAAAACGCTATACAAAAATGTTCCTTGAACAACACCCTGTTTTAAATATTATATTCCTTTAAGATACATGGGATTAATCCCGTTGGGAATCTCTCGCAGGCTGACCACACCACTGGTCACTCTACGGTGGACCAGCCTTGAGTTGGAAGTTAACCTTTCCTCAAGAGCTCCCTGGCACTTTTTGATCATATCAGTGAGTTTGTCAGCCCTCCACGTTGGTGGACTGACTTTCCACACTGTGGTGTCCTCTTCATCAGTCTCCTCGTCACTCTAGTGCCACCACCACCCCTTCCATGTATAGTAGATCTTCAGCACTCAGCAACTTTCTGGCCACCTCCTCGCGTGCATTAAGTAGCTGAAAAATTACAAAAATGGAAGTCAAAATTGGTAATAAAAACGTGTATAAACACAAACAATGAAAGATTAAGTGGACTTAAGTGAACTTTTTTACTTCACTACATTTTAGAATATTTATCTGTTTCTAAAGCCAACCGTGTTTGCATCAAAACACGGAGCTATCTGCATTCAAAAACTTACCCTCATATCTAAAAAGGCATGCAGAAAATACTAAATTCTTAATATTAATTTTCACAATATCACTTTGTCCTGTGTATATAAGCTTCCAGCATTAATTTCTTACCAATTAAGTGTTTACTGATTTTACAAATGTGGTCAAACAGACACAAATCTGTGTCGACACTAGCTCTCTAAAGTCTCATTTATTGGTTAATACATAAAAAATAAATCATCATTTAAAAGTTCTAATTATTCTACCAGAAGTTGCCTGTCACCTGTATGAAGAAAAAGTCTCAATTAAAATTAGAGTAAAAAAAACAAAACAAATAAAACAGTTGGTGACGCATCTTTTGCTACTGTGTGGCACAATGGTCAAGATAAAAAGAATAATCATAATCAAAATTGAATCCATAATTTAAATCAAATGTATAATGCAAAGTACAAATAAACTGAACTTCTGAAGAATTTAAGCACCTGAGTAGAATGGCAGAAGCTGCAAAGTTGACTTGCTGTTGGACACAATATTTCAGAGGTTCAGAGTGAATGCATCATCAGCTAGACATTAGACAGATGTTTTGGACAAACGGTTGATCACAGCTCAGTATTAGTCACTGGGACAGAAATGTGGATAGGGTTTTGAGTGATTAACAGCCAGGAGCTCCTTAAACAAGTAGCATGAAGTATAGTTCATTTTGGCAATTCTTTCAATTTCTTTCTTTCACTGTCAGTTGAATAAGAATTAGAAAACATGCAGCCATAGATGAAGGTGTACCTGATTGTCCAAACTGGTTTATGTCCACTGCATTTGACCCATACTTTGATGCTATTGGGGGAACCTGTAAAGAGCAACAATATACAGATAGATATTGAGCCAGGCTAATGGTCAGAATCACATGCTGAGGGATTAACCTATTATGGTTATTTTAGTGATGGGGAAACCAGAAGAAACCTACTCAAACAATGGAAACAATGCAAACTCTACAGAACCAGAGATCATTCTGTTACATAGCTGTAGTGCTAAACAGTGGGTCACAGATTAACTATGCAGCCTATTTCCAAACAAACTGTTGTTTGTTACTTTCTCAACTTTCATTTCCTTTGTCTTTTAATCTCTCGCTGAAAAAGAGGGCAAATTGTAAGAATAGTCATGCATTGCAGTAAATAACAAAATTAAAACCTATTAAAGTACCCCATAAAACATTTCAGGATCACCACAACTGGATCATTACTAAAAATGTGGACTGTCCTAGATCCTAAAGCAGTAACATTCACCTGATATTGTTTTTATAGATAGGATAAAATCTATTAAACTGACATGTACACAAAAATATTGGTGTGTACTATAATACCAGTGATAATGTGACTGCACAGTGACAGACTATGTAGACTTACAGATGGAGTTTTTATTTTAAATTGCATATTCTGAGCTCTTTCTGGTAGTGTTAGGACCTTCTCTTCCAGTGCATCAATCTTTTGACTGATTTCCTCTATTTTTACTCTGAGGTTGGACACTGCATCAAGTACTTTACATATTGATCTAGGAGGAAAAAAAAGATTGGGTTAGCCCAAGTAAATACTCTTTGAGTTGAAACAAGCAGACACACATTTACATATCCTACTAGTTTATTTATATAGAGCCGATTCACAACACGTCATCTCAATAGGTTTTTACTTGATGGTCACTGTGGTGAGGATTTTGAGGGTGGATTAGGATTAGGCTGATCCTGCCTGGTTTACAAAACCTGGATGTAATTATAATTATTTTTCCTTAACATCTTGTCGAGTTAAAATGGCTGAATTACAATAATAGCGACATGTTCCGCTCGTCATATGTGGAAATATTTCAGCTCCTCAGACAGAAGCTTTGTGCAGTTTTAAATGTGGGTACAACCACAGATATTCTCAAACTTTAAGAACAACCCAGAACACAGAAACGGGGGAAATGAGGGGATGTAGGGAAGAGGGGGAGATGCTGCTAGACGGTGAGAGACTCATTTGGGGCTGCATGCAGGTATTAGCCGGGTACTATTCAGCTATTAGCTAGGTGCCGAAAAAAACGCCTATCTGATTATGGCGGGAGGGAGGCACTGGTACTGTAAAACATGTACACAACCCGACATTAAGCCCCTAATTTCATCTAAAAGTGATAAAAACATGCTTACTTACGTCCATATTTCGTCTGATGTGAGACCGGTGTTTGTGAGTATGTTTATTTGATATTTGTCTTTTAGATTTTGTATATTTATTTTGTTCCCATGAAAAGAATTGTAATTTTCCTTTTAGGTGCTAAAATACGTGGTTGACATTGTTCATGATCCAGACTGTTATTTTATTTGCATTTAAAAGATTAATCTGAGTAAAACCAGTGGTGGAAACAAACAAAAAAGTAAAAATACAAGTAAAAAGTACAAATTACAAAGTAAATTATTTTTTAAATACTTTATATTTTTAGATTTTGAAGCAAGTGTATGTACTTTCTACTCCACTACATTTTAACCTGGTAAAAAAAATGCCGTGGAGTAAAAAATATATTGAGTTTAGATCTGGTTTAGTCCCGATTAGTCATGGTTTAGTCTTGGTTCTCCATAAAAATCTTGGTGTATTTTATTTGACTGTAGATACTTTTTAACTTTTATTTAGTAACTATGTATCTGTATCTGTACTTAAGTGTGAAAATGTAGTACTTCTTCCACCACTGAGTAAAACAATCTAACTGCTTTTTATTATTTCAGTTTATTTGACATTATTTACTTTTTTTTGTACATTTGCAGACAACATGCCAAAAGGAATAAAAAAACACTTTTGGTGTTGCCACTGCAATGAAAGACTTAGTAAGACAGCTTACTATGAACATCGCCGTAAATATGGGCATATGCCATAAAGCTGTTTGTCAATAGCAGAGCTGGGATATTGCTACTAGGTGATCCAGAAAGAGGATGTATTCATGTAAAAATGTTTCTTAGTTCTACTTCAAATCTGTGTAATTTTGTAAAAAATGTATTGTTTTGTTAAATTAAAAAACACTGAGGCAAAGAGAAATTCCTGGTGTTAATTTTTTCAATAGTACTAATTTGTTTTTGCAACTGTACTTACAAGTTAAATTTATTGTGAAAAAGCTCATTTATTTCAGTGAATCTACTTAAAAGGGGAAATTAATATGATGTAGCCTCGTTATGTGCAAAACGAAATATGTCAAGCCTTTATAGGTTATAAGTTTGAGCCTGCAATATCAAAATATAAACATTTTCTGAACCTTTGACTTTGGAGTTTTCAAAAGCCACAATCTTTAAATCTGTGTCCTTTGACCTTTGTGTGTGACCTGCCTGGGGACTGCAAATGAAAACTAGAAGTTGTGCTATAATCTGGCCTATTTTCTGCTGCATCTGTTGCAGATGTCATTAATATGCACTGCCCCTAATAAATGAAATTAAATAAAAAATCTAAATTGTAAATTGAATTACTGACTTTAATTAATTTTTTATTATTGATATTGTAATTTCTCGAGTGCCACCGGTTTGTGCATATGAGTTGCATCACGTGAGGAGAGATTGGAAAGTCAAAAACAGTAAACCCAGTCCAATTTAAAATATAATAGCCCGTTAACAGACCAGTAATGTAAATGATATAAAACAAATGAAAGAAAAATTTGTTTTTTATTTCCAAATATGTCATGGATATGATAGTTTTGTAATTTTAGCTCAACAATTTCATGTTAATGGCTGTTAATACACTCCATTTTCTTTTTCTTTTTTGTGATTCTAACAATGGGACTGCCACACTCTAACATGATGCTGGAAAAGATCTATACATTATTACTTCCCCATAAGTCCACATTTTTAATAATTTTTATATAAAAAGAAAAAAGAAAATCAAAATTTTGAATACTCAGATCCACAAAGATAATTTATAGATATATGTTTGGATACTTGACAGATCTAAAAGTTTTTGGATTTGTCAGGATATTACCTGTATATCTGACAGATCCATAAACCAATCGTAAGGATCTGGTATTGATATTTTTCTGGATCTGTTTTAGATATTCCACATATGATGTTCAATGAACTCACCATGCTTGTAATTGTCTTTTTGTTGAGTTATTATCTTCCAATCACTGCATTTATGTCTATAGAAAACATTTTCAAGGTTTTAGGTAGAATAAAAACATTTTAAGATTTTACAACACTCAGATCAAGACAGATAATATAAATGTATATGAATGGATCTTCTGCAGATCAGATCTGTCCGGATTTGTCAGGAAACGTACCAGATTTCTGACAGATCCATATGTTGTTATCTTATTATATCTTCCCAGATTCCAACCCTTTTTGTCCAGTGTTGTTTGTCTTTCTCCTGTGATGGACTGGCAAATTGTCCAGAGATAAGGACTAGACCCCCACCCCAGGACCCCACAAGGATACAACTAATGGATGAATGAAAACATGTTAACAAACTAAAATCTATTGTTTTAGAATGAGAATTATTGTTGCTCTCAACATGAAACTAAATTTGGAAAATGAAAATATAGAATTTAAAAGATTCTCTTTTCATCAAGTCTGATGAAGCGTTTCATACTTTGTGAACTGGTTTCATTTTCATTTAAGAAGAACTAAATCTGCTTGTGAAACATCCTTCAAGGCTGTAACATTTGGAGGCATTTTCTTGTTATTTTTAAGTCAGAGACTGAATTCATTACTGCAGCAAGTCCTTCATGTGGTCTGTGTTTATTCTCATTTCATTTTATTTAGTTTCATTTTCGCTCTGCGTCCTGCTGGTGCAGATCACAACTGCTGGGAGGTCGAGCAAACATGCAGACAAAGACAAAGCAGTGGCTCCCTAATGTGGCAAACAGAATAGGGGAATCAAATATTTCATAAGTAGGGCACTAAAAATGTTTTTTACCGACCAGCCTTTAAAGAATGTTTGAGTCTGTATTTCAAAAGTTTAATTGTAACATTTCTTTGGTTTCTTAAAAACTCAAAGAAACACATCTGAGGTTTAAACATTCCTGGGAATGTGATGATCCTCTTTGCAAGGAATAAAAGAAACCCTTTGCCCCCTGACCTTTCCCTCCCTGACACCTGACACCTCCACCCCATAGGTCATAGAAAAGGTATCAGGCTGAAGATGGCTGAAAGGTTTCTGAAACAAGACCACCCAGACAGGAAAACGTGTTACATCAGACATGTTTTAACTAATGGAATGGGCCATTTTTATCCTTTTATGATGCTTGAAATATGAGCTGAATCTTAGTCATCTGCCAATAAATTTGTATCTCATTAAGAGGATATTAACAATGCCAAGGATTTGCTGAGCTTTTTTGCAGTATGATGTGGATAATAACAGTAGTCCTGAATCAGAGAAATGTGATTTACTGCTCTGTGACCTTTCACACATCCTATACATAGTCTCACAATATTATGTTTCCTTACCTGACACTAATGCCAGCAGTAAAAACTGGAGTTAAAGATATTTTAACGAAGTCGGAGTGATGAAATGTAGGAACAGGACACTGCAGAAAGTGCGGTGAAAGTAAAGAAGGATTCGTTTGTCCAAACAGAAAACCAGCTGCTTCTAAATCTGCTGCTGCTGGTTTATAATTGAGGCATTGAACAGGGTGCAGAGGTGCGCACATCAGAAGTGACACAATTGTGCTGTCCACACAGCATGTGGAGTCTGCCCCCAGCGAGAAGACTCCACATGCTGTCGCAGCACAGGGTCATGCACCTCCAAATTTTGGTAACCTGATTCACGCCGTGATACATTCAGAATGAATGTAGTTGAAGGTACAAACATCTCAGACACAAATAAATCCCTTCTTCACCACAGAAGAAAGAGAGTAACAGAAAAGAGTTGGTCCTGTGTTTCTTCTCTCTTGTACTACATTTCCAAGGGGGGGATGTTTTCTGAGAATACTTCACCAACGTCAGCATCTGGTATAAACACCTACAACGCTTGTTTAGGCTCACACTCCATCAGTGGAGTCCTGCGCCAACAGTTTAAAGTTTAAACTGAGCTTGACCAGAGTTTAAACTCCCAAATCAAACCGAGGGGGTCTAAAGCAGACAGTACCCTCACATTGTGCTAACATATGCTAACTCTGGATGTTTAACATCAGGCCGCTGTTTGGCTAAACACTATTATTACTGGAAATGTAACATTATGGATTTACTGATCCCTGAAGTGTTTGAGATACAAGCCAAAGGCTATGTTCCCACTGCAGGTCTTAATACTCAAATCCATTTTTTTCAGGAATCAGATTTTTTTGTGTGGTCGTTCCCATTACTTTGAAAATGTTGCCTATGTCTGACTTCAGTGGCTCCAAACTGACCCGCATGCGCATAAGAACGATAAGAGCATCGTCAAGCGCAGCACTACAGGAAACATGGAAAAATAGGTGTCATGGTTTAACAGAAGCCATTTATTGTGTCAGCGGGTGCTGTGTGGAAAAACACGAATAAAAAGAGAGTTAAATTCTTTATTTTAGGGAGATCTGACTGCCAATCCAGCACAACAAACTGTCTGGATGCGGAGACACAGCCAGCAATGGTGTTAACAACTTTACAGAGACCAAGTTTATTCAGAACTTTATCATGTCGAAGGCAACTTTTAATCATATATGTCAGGGCCTCTCCTCTCAACTCCACAGGCAGAAGACTTGATCCTATCCATTGTGTCGGACTGCAGCAGGGGCAGATCATTACATGCTCCATAACCCCGATAGTCCTCTGTTTAAACGGTTATATACAAATTTTATAATAGAAACTACGTCCCACATCCAGACGGTTCCTATGAGCCTTTCAATTATGCTTGAACAAAGTTTTATCTCTGTTTATTAATGAGCTGTTCCCGTCTGTTTTGCTAACTGCTACTGTTTCCTGCTTTGCGGCGCACAGTTGTGATAAGATGTTTTAAAATGTTGTTTTATCCAACAGTCTGTATTGGTTAAAAATTACTAAAATATTGTTCAGGTCCAATGATTTAAGCAACTATTAGGATTTACACACACTGTTTGGGTCAGGGGTATGGAGGACCGATCCTGACAAAATTAAAAATAAAAGCAGAAATATATATATATTTCTTATGTAGCACCTTATTTTGGTGCCATTCTTGGCTCACCATCCAGAAAGACATATTTATAATATTTTGTGAGCACCATCTTCTAATTCTGTATATTTCTGATAACCTCTTAGCGATGTGGCAGCCGTCAATTCAGCCGCCCTTTAAACCCACTTGATGGACGATGACGTGGACAGCGGAGAGAGACATCACAAACATCTACAGACCACCTGTGTGATGCTTCGCTCAACATCCAGAAAGACAAACCAAAGGTCTCAGTTGCAGCATCCATCCAAGTCTCTGACCTTGTGAAAGATTTAGCCACATCGTCAGAGACTTTCTGTTCAGAAAGACATCTGCCTCTTGGTTCTGTTGAAGAGGTTTTTCCAGGAACTGGTCACTCAGGTTGATCCTGCTGTCTCCATTGTAAATATTTGTACATAGTTTTATTTTATACCTTTTGTCTTGTAATCTTGATCTGTTTGAATGTTTTCTTCCCTCATTCTGTTTAAAATGCTGTTTGTATTTTTCATAATAAATTCTGTTTATAACTTTAAATGAAGTTGATGTATTGTTAGATCAAATGGAAATAACTAGTGACAAAAACTATTTTGAAATGTATTAGAAGACCTTAAAACTTTAAGAAACTATCTGAACAAAACTTAATATTATTTCTTTTATAGCATCTTATTTCAGTACCATTCTTTCTAAGATGGAAAACAGTCTGTCCATTCTCTGTAGCCTCATGTTCTCCCTGATCAACTCCATCATCTCTGTCTCTCTTTCTTTTCTGACTCCTTCCTGCTGGCTCTCTGTCTTCCTTCTCCATCTGGTTGACCACCGCTCCACTTGGCCCTGGAGTGTCCTCAGGGATGGAGGCAATCAGGACAGGAGGTGTTGTGGAAGACCTCTGACCCAACATCTCATCCATAAGGACAAACCAGGTCCAAGTAGCAGCAGTGGGCTTTTCACTCCCTCTCCTGACCCTGGATACTTACAATCCTAAACTTAGATGGAATAAAAAAAATAAAATTGACTAAACAGAGAAACCAACAAGACTTTTAGAAATATTTTTTATTTGTGTGACATGAGAACTTCTGAACAAACTTTATATTTCTTTTTCAAATTGTCCCACTTTTTTTGGCCTGCAAGGTGGTGACCTTCCCCTGTTGGTCCATCTTCTCTAGAACTGTCCTAAACTGAAATAAGTATGTTAATCACTGGATGGATATTTATGAAAGTTAGAAAGATAAGAGTTATTGAAACTGGACAGAAACTGACTGTAAAGAATGTTGTTATTGTACCTCCAAGCCACGGTGGCTGAGTTTTTAGCTCCAGTAAAAAGGTGGTGGTTCTGATCCCTGAGTTTAATAAACTGACCCGTCTGCTCCTTTGTATCTAAAAAAAATATGAAAATACCAACAAAAAAAACATCTAGCTTAATATCAGAGCAAAAATAAAGCCTTTTTTTATTTTACATTTGTCTTAATTTGAAGAAAATATTAAAATATTTCTAAGCAAATGTCTAAAACAAGCTCTTTCAAACTTTTCACTTCTTTACTGAGATTCATTTACATTTGGAGGTTTATTCCTCGTCGGGTTTACCTGGAATCAGAAATTATAATGCTAACTGAGTTATAAATAAACTTTTAAAACATGTAGCACATTTCTTCATTAAAATTAATATTGTAAAGCTTATTTATTCTCAATCACACTCTCCAGCGATACAGTTGGATTACATAAAACTGTCCATTTATTCTGGTTAACTTTAATATCACCTGAAATATTAAATTGATTTTCAGTAACAATTAAAATAATAACATAAACTGTTAGAAATCACTTGTGTTAAACGTTCACTGTGATGACTGCCAGCGGGAGCTTAGTGCCGATAGTCCGGTCAGATCTCTACCGGGTCTAGATCACCTCACCGCCGGTAGGACTGGCGAGGCGAGCCGGTTACTACGCCGGGAACGGAAAACTCCGAACACGTCGGAGCACGTTTGAAATTAGGCGATGTCTAGATAAATCAAGCAGATATTTCACGTCTACATAGTTATATTCCCGCACTAAAAACATTGTAGAAGTTAATTTGTGTCACAGAAAGTGTAATTTTCCACAATTTACTCACAGCTTTTGTTGCTATGGTCCGCCATGGCTTCCCCTGCTTGACCAATCCGCTTCGACCCGCAATGAATGATGGGAAAAGATGGGCCGCGAAGGATACTCACAACGCATCCTTCAAATCGGGCAAAATAAGGACACATTTGTCGGCAGCATCTGACAGACCTTCCGCGCCGCGCTGTGACGTAATCAGCCCACAAGTACGAACTTCAAGGATCCAGCCCCTGAATTGGGACACACCCTCGGCCTGCACATGGATCCTCCTTCTTCCTGTATATTGACCAATAGGAGAGGAGCTCTCTCTCAATAGTAGAGGACCGCTCTGGCATCCTATACTGCTCTACATTTACTCTCACTCACTTAAAACTGCGCACATATATTTATATTATATTGTAGATATGTTTATACTGTTTAATTTGTATTGTATTGCACCGACTACGCCAAAACAAATTCCTTGTATGTCCAAAAACGTACTTGGCAATAAAGCTTTTCTGATTCTGATTCTGAGAGAAGAACGCAGCCCTCCTCATTTGCATAATGAAGCAGAAAGGCATACGGTAAAGGAAAAAAAGAGACGAGGAAAGGTAAAAAGAACAAAGGCATGTGTAAGGAAAAGGAAAAAGAAAATATATATATTTCTGCTTTTATTTTTAATTTTGTCAGGATCGGTCCTCCATACTGGGGAGCCTTAGATTGGAAATGCTTTGGTCAGAAGCACAATGCAGCTAATGACAAATACCAAGAGAAGATGAGCAGGTCATGCTCTCCTACTGCTGCTTTAACTTCACATCAGAGTTGAAGCTTAGTTTTCCTACTGTGGCTGAAGAGGACATGTTCTACACAGACACGGGTTTTTCAGCTCTGGAGTCCATGCTCTGGTCCTTGCAAAACAGAAACCTGGTGCGTAATTACAAATGAAACCTCTACCAGAACCACTTCAGAGGATTTCAACAGTGCATTGAATGCGTGTGTCTACACACTACTTAATTTTCTAACTTAACCAAGAACAAAACTTTCAGCAAAAGATTTCATTTTTTATGTTATGTTTATTTAGACAGAGGGATGGAGATCACATGCAGAGACTTTTATTACTACTTTAGGTAGTACTGTAGGTAGTAACGACTACTTCGGGTAGTCCTTTTATTTATATTATTAACAACAATCTGAAAGTTATGATTGTTAGAAGTGATTTTATCATCTACCTGGTTCACTGACTTTCTCTTTGGCTGCTTGTGAAAACGTCTTTTTTAGAGACAAACAGGTTGCTCATTTTCTTTTGGTGTGATGCAAACACAAGTACGTACAGTAACACACATTGTTACATCCAAACATCTAATGAGCTGATTTAATCTGCAGATCTGCAGACGCCCACTCAGGTGCTTCTGGGGTGGGTTAGGGTCTGATTAAACATTTTCTTAAGGAGCTGCTGCAGACAAAATGTGAGCTGCAGACCCGTAGGAGTCATCAAAGACAAAAACAAAGCAGTGCGTTGGTCCTCCCACACAAAGGTGGAACAGGGAAACAGCAGAGACAGGGACGTGCTATTAAGGTATGGTCGGTATACACCCACACAGTCCTGTTGTTCATTCAATCAGCTCTATCAGTGGGGTCCTTCAGATTCAATCTGAGTAAAACAAAATCACGATGAAAACACTGTAAAAACTTACTCTCTTATTTAAATGTGGAAGCAACTTTCAGGCTTTTAGAAAACATTATAGATACAAACTTTTCCTGGTTACCCACTGAGGAATAAAGGAGATTATAACAGAATAAAGATACATTCAGGTTCACAGCCACAAACCTCAGTGTGTTTTACTGAGGCTTCATGTAACCGACGAATACAGAGTTCCTCATAAATGTAAAGAGGAAGAAAAAAATCTGCTTTTCATTATTTAGAACAAAAACTAAAATAAAAAGTGCAGCATTCCTTTGCATTCAGCCTTGTGTCAGTCCTTTGAAGAACCACTTGTTCCTTCAGTTCCAGCTGCAGGTCTTTTGGGTTTTGTCTTCACCAGCTTTGAACATCTACACACTCAGTTTTCTGCCCATCCTTCTTTGTAAAACAACTCAAGCTCAGTCATATTGGAAGGAGAACATCTGTAAACATGAAAATAACCATTTGATAAACCATCTCATGTTATCTCTGGCTTCATGTTTAGGGTGGTTGTCCTACTAGAAGGTGAACCTCCACCCTAGTCTCAAATGTTCTGCAGCCTCTGACTGGATTTTAACTCCATTCATCTTCATATGAATTCTGACCAGCTTCCCCATCTCTGCTGATGAAAAGCATCCCCACAGCATGATGCTGCCACCACCATGTTTCACCATATTTTCAGGATGAGGTGCTGTGAGAGTTTTCTGTCTCACGAAGCACTTTGCCAAAATGTTCAGTTCTGGTTTCGTCCCTGTCTCCCACATGTTTGCTGTGTCTCCTACGTTGTTTACAGCAATCTGCAAACAGGACATTTATTTATTTATTGGACATTGCTCATTAATGGACATTAGTGGGCATTAATGGTTATGTAAATTTGTCAAATTTCAGCTAAAGGTAATCTACATCTGTACCCCGTTGGCAGATTGATGTTAAAACAAATAAAAGAAGAGTTTGACAAATTGGACAAATCCTACCGGACAAATAATGTATCAATAACATAGATAATGCCTGTCAATATAGTATATGAGGAGCTAAACATGGTTACAGATGTAATCTGTGTGGAGCTATATTTTCAGATTCCCCTTAAAAGCAGCAAAACCAAAGGACTTTCTCACTGAAAGTGGTAAATTGTTCCACAGCGTGGCAACCCTGAACCCTGATTGGACATTCTGGGCGAAGGCTGTGTGACAACTTTGTTCGGCTTCTTTCAACAATGGCTTTCTTCTTAAGGCTCTTGCTTTAAGGCCAGATTTACAAGACTAATAGTTGTCCTGTTAACAGATTCCCGCACTTGAGCTGTGGATTTCTAGAGCTCCTCCAGAGTTACCATGGTCCTGTTGGCTGCTTGCTTCTCTGATCAATGTTCTCCTGTAAGTTAAGGTGGATGTCCATGTCTTGGTAGGTCTGCAGGTGGTCCATCCTCTCTCCATCTTCAGAAGATGGATTGAACAGAGCTCTGGAAGATGTTCAAAGCTTGGGATGTTGTTGTAGAACCTAATCCTGCTTTAAACTTCTCCACAACTTCCTCCCTGAATTGTCTGCTGTGTTCCTTGATCATTGTGATGCTGATTGTTCTCTAATTTCCCTAAAGAACCTCTGAGGCCAGAAACAGAACCGCTGGATCCATACTGAGATGAAATTACACTCAGGTAATCAGGAGACCACTGAAGGCAACTGGTAGCCCTGGATTTAATTTGTTGGTATCAGAGTAGAAGAGCCTGGATATAAATACCTGCCACACTTTTCAACTCATTAACTGTAAATACTTTTTTACTTTGTTTTCAACTTCATGAATTATGCATACATCCTAGTTGTTTGTTTGCGATAAACAAAAATGGAAAAATGCCAGAAAGCAAAAACTAAACTAAAGCACATCATATTATATTTCATTCCTGCTTTCCTCACAGAGCTATTTTCCACTCTAGATGTCACAGTTTAATCAATGCATGAAGAAAAAAACTAAAGAGGAGGAAAACAGTCATTATTATGAAGATTTATTTACATTTTTGTTTTCAGCAGATGGAAACAACACCCAGTTCTAATTAAGGTGTCATGGCAGCACTGAGCTGAAGAGGCTGCACACTGATAACCAGACACCTTCTGGATATCATGAGCTGGAGAGTGGAAGATAAAAACCTTCAAACCAACGCTCAAAGATGACCCGGCTCTGAAAACAAGATGCCTACTGGATAGTATGTGGCTTTTTTTTTTTTTTTAGATCAAAACAATCCATTAATTCAGGAAAGAAAAGGCATTTAACCCATTACTACTTCAATTTAATATAAATTATATTAAACAGTTATTAAAGGGTTTCCACAGAGGTTTCCTCACTTCCTCACTTTCCTGCATCGTTAGACATAAATATTAATACATTTCTCTTTAACTGTATTCTTCATTCCTATTCATTCCAGTTTGTGCAGCAAGCTTCAGTTGGTCCATCTGATTGCATCAACTCTTTGACTTTATATCATGGATGCACTCCCGTGTGCATCTGCATATGTACTGCTGTTATGATAAAACAACCGCCTCTTTAGGTAAATTGTGTTAATGTGAAATCCCTCCATGACTTATTGTTCTCTTTCACGCTTAGTTAGGAACTCTGTATTCTTACTGCACCCCGGAAGATCTTCTCATGATCCTGCGAATGGCCATCCACTTTCTGGCTGATTAACATCTCATAGAGGGGTCATGGTCCATTATCCAGAAGCTCTAACTAGTATGAGCTGAATTTACCTCACTCCTTTTTTCACAGTGGAAATAATGCAGTTTCTTATCATCTGTATCATCACTGGTCCACAGTCTTTATATAGTCAAAACACCTACTTATTGCTACATGAATTTCACCGATGCTGTTCAAACATGACAGATATTATCTTTTCTGTTAGGAAGGCACTAAACCAGAAGCTGTCTCTTTGAAAGGCCACACAAAAGTAGAACCATCAGTTTAATTAAAAGCTTTATATAAAATTTAGCATTAGATGTAAAATAATGGAGTACAGCAATAAATAAATAAAGTGGTAGTAATCAGTGTGTCTGATTTCTGTTTCCTGTGATTAACCCACAGAGGCAGCTCTGGGATGAGAAGTCTAATCCCAGTTTGCTCTGTGTTGTTGTTCTGCCAGTAAACCTAACACCCTGGTTTTATCTGTTTTAATGACGGAGCGAGAGTTGGAGCTGAGAGAACGTGAGAGAGCACCATGTGGGTCCGTCATGGAGAAAGCAAACAGAAGAGCAGAAACAAATTCGGCTTTTATGAATGTGAATACATCAGACGTGGGTCAGGGCCAGATCTCTTCTAAACAGCTCACCTCTTCTCCTAACTCCAGCATCAAGAACATGCTGGCCTGACTGAGCAGTGATGAAGATGGCCACTCTATGATTGATGGAGAAGCAGGACCGATGATGTGTAAAATGAAACATGATGGAGGTGCTTCAGTTTGATTAGGCTAATCCCACAGGATCACTAAAAGGAGGACGGTCAGATATGGAGATCTTTCTCACACAGAAGGATCAATATCATTTCTGCTGTCTGACTTGTGTGTAACAGAGACACGGCTCAGTCTGAATCTGGAAATTTGACGGCCAGATGGAGACTGATGGTGCAGTCTGCAGCGTTTATTACACTGAGACTGGGAGGAAGAGTGGAAAAGTGGAGAGAAGATTGGGGTTTGAATGAGTGAAGACCAACCTGAATAAAAACACAGAGATCTCCCAGTAAATTCTCCAGAGGTTGTGGATTACTGCGTTACAACATTTCCAAACATGTCTGTTCTGGTTTTCCACCACAAAACAAAAACTGCTGAAAAATCCAATGAAGGCAGAAATGACCTCTAAAGGATCTAAGCTTCATATTATGTGGAGGGACTTCTGAGAGGAGGAGAAGGGGCGACCCTGAGGTGATTAGCTTGGTTAGAATAAAATCCAATTGATTGACAATGGATTGAGATTAGAGCAGCCAGTCCTTCAAAAAAAACCTCAGAAACTTCCTTTGCTCCTTTATCTGGCGTTTCTTTCATCTGGCGTGGAGAAGATTAGTCCAGCTGCTGGCGAGGAACATTGATTAGTGTCAACTTTCATTCTTTATGCTGTCCTGAAGCTCCAGCAGGGCTCAGTAAAGCTTCTCAGGGTCATGAGAGTCAGTTTAACTAAATATGCATTATTACATTGAAAGAAGAGTTTGTACAAAGTTCAATCTTAAACATAATGAGCTAAAGATGTCATTTTAAATTTAAAAGCTTTACTACATAAATAATGGTGGTTTATCACCTTATATTACTTCGGCCTTTTCTAACTAGTAAAACATGATCAATAAAGCAAAGCTTTGCTATCTTTAGAAAACTATTTACTTATAAATTATGTTCTGGCTCAAATGAAGAATAATAGTAGATGATCACCACATTTAGAGTTGGTTAATTCCTCCTAAGTGTGAACTAAATCCATAAGCAGGGAAGGTTTCAAGGATTATCGTACTCGTACTCGTCATCTTCCAGTTTATCCGGGACCGGGTCGCGGGGGCAGCACATTCAGCAGAGACACCCAGACGTCCCTCTCCCCAGACACCTCCTCCAGCTCCTCCAGGGGGAGCCCAAGGCGTTCCCAGGCCAGCCGAGAGAAATAGTCCCTCCAGCGTGTCCTGGGCCGTCCCCTGGGCCTCCTCCCGGTGGGACGTGCCTGGAACATCTCACGAGGAAGGCGTCCAGGAAGCATCCGGTATAGTTGCCCGAGCCACCTCAACTGGCTCCTCTCGATGTGGAGGAGCAGCGGCTCTACTCCGAGCTCCTCCCGGATGGCCGAGCTCCTCACCCTATCTCTAAGGGAGTGCCCGGCCACCCTACGGAGGAAGCTCATTTCAGCCGCTTGTATCTGGGATCTCATTCTTTCTGTCATGACCCAAAGTTCATGGCCATAGGTGAAAGTTCATGGCCATAGGTGAGGGTAGGAACGTAGACCGACCGGTAAATCGAGAGCTTCGCTTTTCGGCTCAGCTCTCTCTTCACCACAACAGACTGGCACAGCGCCCCCATTACTGCTGCAGCCGCAACAATCCATCTTTTGATTTCCCGCTCCATTCTTCCCTCACTTGTGAACAAGACCCCGAGATACTTGAACTCCTCCACTTGAGGCAGAGACTCCCCTCGAACCTGAAGAGGACAAGCCACCCTTTTCCGGTCGAGAACCATGGCCTCGGACTTGGAGGAGCTGATCTTCATCCCAGCCGCTTCACACTCAGCTGCAAACTGGCCACTGCTGTAGGTCCTGGCTAGAGGGGGCCAGCAGGACCACGTCATCTGCAAAAAGAAGAGACAAAATCCACTGGTCCCCAAACCCGACCCCCTCCAGCCCTTGGCTGCGCCTAGAAATCCTGTCCGTAAAAGTTATGAACAGGACCGGTGACAAAGGGCAGCCCTGCTGGAGTCCAACATGCACCGGGAACAGGTGCTACATAGTGTCGGCAATGCGGACCAAACTCCTCCTCCGCTCGTACAGAGACCGGATGGCCCCTAATAAAGGGCCCCCAACTCCGTACTCCTCGAGCACCCCCCACAGGGCATCACGAGGGGCACAGTCGAATGCCTTCTCCAGGTCCACAAAACACATGTGGACCGGTTGGGCAAACTCCCATGAATCCTCGAGCACCCTGTAGAGGGTATAGAGCTGGTCCAGTGTTCCACGGCCGGGACGAAAACCACACTGCTCCTCCTGAAGCCGAGGTTCGACTATCAGCCGGACTCTCCTTTCCAATACCCTGGCGTAGGCCTTACCAGGGAGGCTGAGGAGTGTGATCCCCCTATAGTTGGAACACATTCTCCGGTCACCCTTCTTATGAAGGGGAACCACCATCCCAGTCTGCCAGTCCAGAGGCACTATCCCCAACCGAAGAGGCATGTCAACCATGACCGCCCCACAACATCCAGAGACTTGAGGTACTCAGGGCGGATCTCATCCACCCTGAAGCCCTGCCACCGCTGAGCTTTTTAACCACCTCGGTGGAACTGTGCCTGGGTGATGAAAGAGTCTAACCCAGAGTCCCCAGCCTCTGCTTCCACCAGGGACTGCGTGATGGCAGGGTTGAGGAGATCGTTGAAGTACTCCTTCCACCGTCCGATAATGTCCCCAGTCAAGGTCAGCAGCCTCCCACCCCCACTGTAAACAGTGTTGGCGAAGCACTGCTTTCCCCTCCTGAGGAGCCACACGGTTTGCCAGAATTGCTTCGAGGCCAACCGGTAGTCCTTCTCCATGGCCTCACTGAATTCCTCCCAGGCCCGAGTTTTTGTCTCTGCCACAGTCCGGGCTGTGGCACGTTTGGCATCACGGTACCCGTCAGCCGCCTCAGGAGTCTCACAAGACAACCACATCCGATATGACTCTTTCTTCAGCTTGACAGCGTCCCTTACTGCCACCACCGGGTTCGGGGATTGCCTCCGCGACAGGCACTGCAGACCTTACGGCCGCAGCTACGGGCAGCAGCATCGACAATAGATGCGGAGAACATGGTCCACTTGGACTCTATGCCTTCAACATCCCCCTGAATCTGGTCAAAACTCTCTCGGAGGTGGGAGTTGAATACATCCCTGCCCCCGTGACCCGACCCCACATAAGCAGAAGAAAATGGATGGATGGATACAAGAGAGAGACTCCATAACTGCACCACAACCTTCCTGTCAACCTCAGCCCCCCCATGGCGTGACTCCCGTTCTCCGAAATCATCTACCCGGCCTACAGTAAGATAAAATCTTTCTCATACCCATTATTCAGCTCCTCCTTTGTACTAACTGACATTCAATCCTCTCTTCCACCAGTAGAGTCTCCAGGTCTTAACTAGGACAAAATCTCAAACTGGAAACAATGAAGAAATTTAGCAAACTTGAGGAAAAGAAAGGGAAAAAATAAAATGACAATAATAAATTATGGGTGCTGTCTTTATTCACACTCCATGCTGATGATGTTTTCTTCTTCCCTCACAGGTTTGTTGCTTTGCACGGGGTGACTGACTTTGTGACGGTTAGAAGGAAGCTTTCTCCTACCTGACAATACATGGGGGGATATTAAAAAGCCAACCATGGAGCGTCAACCAAACCAGTAAACAAAATGAAGAAAATTAAATTAACGTTGCAGTTTGGCACTTTGTTCAACCTTAACCTGAAAACACTAGTGAACCAAAACCAGGACTGCTGGTACCCCCCAGCTCAACTCAAACCTGGCAATTTCAATGCAAGAACAGCTTTAAATGTTGGAAGGACTGAAAATCTAACAAGCAGGAAAAATCTAGGGAAAGCCTTTTAATGTGTTGCAGCCTAAAGCTCAGATGATAAAAAAAAAAAAAAGCTGATAATGATAAGGTTTCTATTTGTTTCTTTTACTGTAGACAAACTGGTGTTTGACCAACTTTTCCTACAAATATTAAACCTTTTTTTTCTGCAGCTTGACAGCCATCAGAAAACAAGAGGCTGATGCCACATTTCTTCCTAGGTGCTCCATCTGTGTTCAGGGTTTGTTCTCTCATCTTGCTGGAGTATCATTTTCTCTCCATTCCTTCTGTCAGACCCTGTCTAGTAGTTTGGAATAATAAAGGAATAATAAAGTCACAAATGTACAAAACATGGTGATATTTTGGAAAACTAAACATTTCTGGGAGCTTTTTGGATGACAGCAGCTTTCTTTTCTTTTTGACTCCAGAGTGGGAGTCAAGAACATCTACAGGATGGTAAATGTATAGCATTAATCAAGCCCCCAGAAACTCCAAAGCACTTTCCACAGTCATCCAACCCCAATTATCCACCCATTCTTCCACCCATTCACACACTGACACTGGTGAGCTACATTGGAGCCACAGTTGCCCTGGGGCAGACTGACACAGGTGCCACCGAGCCCTCTGACCGCCATCAGCATGGAAGGAGGATGAAGTGTCTTGCCCAAGGACACAACGACTGAGATGGACAGAATGGGGGTTGGAACTGGCAACCCACTGGTTTAATCAAACACATCTGCTCCTTACAATCAGCCCTGTTCTAAAGAGCCTTTAAGGCTTTTATCCTCCACATGGTGATTGCCTCATCAGCAGGTGTAAGGTGAATTCATTTCGGGATGGAAAAAGTGGATTTCTTAATGTTTTATTCATAACAGTGGGAACTGGTGTGGCATTGCCTCAGTTTCCCAGAAGTGCTCTGGATGATCGATATGTGGAGACTTGGATGACCTTTGCACATGAATCACATCAACGTCGCATTAATCAGGCCACGATGAAAACCCATGTAGCCTGATGGGCAGAACTTCCTGTAGGGATGAAACTCTTCCCAGGCAGTCAACACCAACCGTCTCAAACTACTGTTCCAATAAAACCTCGGCTGTACTTTAACTTGCACCTCATGACAGTTTTAAGCCTTAGTAAGAACTAGTTCTAGGTTCAGCTCACATGGATCAGAACAGAGCAGTGGGCCCTGTCTGTTTGTATATCTGTTGTGGGAAGTACCTTAATGTACTTGTCGGGAAAAAAGTTGCGGCATCAGTAAAGTTATATTTAGTCATCAGACCAGCTCATGTTGAGCACTAACCACCTTGAACACATCAAACTTAAATTTATCCATGTTGCATTAAGTCCAGAGGTATAAATATCACTCTGGAGCCCAGTTAAACAGTTTTCCAGACTGTTGTTCTATGTCTCGCTTTGGCTGAAGGAGATTAGAGTTTAAACAGCTCCTCCTCCATCCAGTCTGCAGGGATGCAACAGATTTAATATCTTCCCCTCTCACCAACAGAGGTGCTGAGGTCTATTTCTGGTGCATGTGGATGAAATCTGTGTGTGTGTGTGTGTGTGTGTGTGTGTGTGTGTGTGCTGGGTGTTGTTTGCTCGTGTTTGCATGTGTGTGTACTCCCCATGCAGCTGACCCTGTGTAAGATGGATGTTAGGTGCTGAAGAGCATTTTTCCTCTCCATGGGGGAGACCTTACATGTAATAACCTGGACCCTTTCTGCACTGCCTCCTTCCATCACTCAGTGTGGAGCGTTCTTTCACTCCCACTGACTCTGAGTCTCGCTGCAGGCTGCTGTCTATGTCTTCAGTGCTCAGAGCTCCAAGCTGTCCGTACCTTTTGTTGCTCATCAGGAAGTGAACTCTGGACCGCTGTGTTTTGATCCATGTTTTTGATGCTTCAGTTGGACCATTTCTTATTGTTGTCATATTATGCTTCATTATTGCAGTCGTTCCTATATCTGAATGTGCAAAAATCAATACACACTCTGTCCACTTTATTAGGTATATCCTTTTCATCCAATCATATGGCAGCAACTCAATGTATTTATGCTACTAAACATGTTGAACACAGCTTGTAGAGGTTTAAAGTGAGCACCAGAATGGGGCAGAAACAGATATTTGAGTGTTTTAGAAACTGAAGACCCGGTACTAACAAGGTGTGTCTAATAAAGTGGCCGATGAGTGTATATCATTTACAATGTAAGGTTTTTCTAATTCATGTGACTTTATATACTGATGAAGGAACCAGCTGCAACTGGGTCAACTGGTTTAGGTAAGTATTGTCTATAACCTGGCATGCAGATGTTATACCTTGCATGGTAAAAATGATAATTATGCATTATGCCCCGAGCCAACAGAGAGTTTTCTATGGGGTAAAAACGCTGTCAAAATGTATGTAAAGACGGAAATGTGTGCATATTAGTCAATAGTTGTGCATAAGTAAAATCCAAATGAGGTATTGTATATTTTCTCTATAAGAATACAAAATAAAATGTTACAGCTTCAAGAAATTACAAACACAAAATTCAAGTTTACAGTTGTGGTTTATTCTTTATGAATACGATATGCTATAACAGTTTATGAATACGATTTCTTTTCAATGAGAATCCGAATTTACATCAGTTGTACATCACGTGATCTCAGGCTGGTTAGTGGAGCATAGTCAGTCGATTCGCGTTGCGCATGCGCTGTCACACTCCTCACCGCCAGTAAACATAGTGCCAGAATGGGAGATAATTCAGTCTAAAAGGAATATTAGGAGCAGAGGGGAGATAGGGGGGGAATCAAGAGTATTATAAATAAAGCATTGTTATTATTTTTATGAAATACAAAACTAAAACATAGAATGTAGTGGGTGGAGTTATACAATGATGTACAGTAGGTGGCAGTATGCACCACTGAGTTTGTTGCACACCGCCAGCAGAAGAAGAAGAAGAAGCAGCAGCACTAGCGCCAAGATGACGGACCGAAGATAAATCAAGCCACTCGTTGTAGACCCTGCAGATAACCTAAAGGGCCCTTCATTCAGGTGTCTGCTTTGAAATCTTCTACAACCAGGATGAGAAGGATAGCCAAACCTTGATCACTCCAAACAAAAAATCACAACAAAGGTTGGAATATTGTGATGAAGATCAGTTTAATTAAATATCTAAAGGTCTTTATGAGGAACTCAGATATTTTTGTTGAAATGCATTTACCAACGCTACTAAACAAACAGTGACATTGTTTGTTTTAGTATATATGTATATATAATATATATATATATATATATATATATATATATATATATATATATATATATATATATATATATATATACATATATATATATATATATATATATTATATATTGTATATATATACATATAATATATATATTATATATAGTATATATATATAATATATATATATACTATATATATATATATATATATTATATGTATATATATATATACATATAATATATGTATATATATATACATATATATACATTATATATAGTATATATATAATATATATATATATATATATATATATATATATATATATATACATATATATTTAATCTAAGTAAAGGCGGAGGAATATATATATACATATATATACATATATATATATTATATATACTATATATAATATATATATACTATATATATATTATATATAGTATATATATACATATAATATATATATTATATATAGTATATATATATAAATATATATATATATATATATATATATATATATATAATATATATATATATATATATATAATATATATATATATATATAGTATATATATATAGTATATATATAGGAGAGGTTTGTCCGGGCTACCGCACCCTGTTGGCGGTCAGATATCTCGGAGCTCCTCCAGTCCTTGGTCCCCATGAAGCGATCACACTCTAACACTGACTCTTAAAGGAACAACTCTCACACAGTTTCTAACTTTCAGCTCCTTTAATCTAAGTAAAGGCGGAGGAATGATTACAGAGATCAGCGCTGAGGCAACCGTCTGTGAAAGGATGACGAAGAGCCTCGATAGAAGGTCACATACAGTTTTTATATCTGGCACTCCGATGCAATTGATGTTCCCTCCCTCAGTGTTTATCAGTAGACTATGTGTCACCACTGTGGTGTCTATCTGCTAGGTTGTGTAGTAGCGGGTGTCCGTATTTAATCGAAGTGTGCTGCTGCATTCTAATCAAACCAGTTACAGCCCGCTCCACCATCAAACCCAGTGCCCCAGCCACAGGTCATTCATGACAAACCTTGGGCCATTTATCCTTGTAATGTGTGTTGATGAGCATTCTTGTCCTATTCTAACAAAAGGGAAACATTAGAACTTATACTTTATATCATTGTGGTATAAATGGGAAAAACTGCTATGAGTCATATAAATAAAGGTTATCCCTAACAGGTTGAAATGCCATAGTTTAGGGCACAATGGTTCAGCAAAATATCAGCGCCCCACAAACTGTCATCTTTTGCGTACTTGATGTCGCGCTCACCCTGCGTCCGTGAAAGGCTGTTATTAAAAACTAAACATTCAGAAAATAAGAAATGCCTAAGCCAGCAGTCCAATGGGGATTTCCCCGGTTG